>NC_091817.1:2425000-2555000 GCF_041296235.1 Equus asinus
AGGCCACGCACCAGGCCGGCCGGCGCGGCATCCTCCCTCCCCCGACCTGACCTGACCTGGACGAACGCCTCCCCATCGCCCGCCCCCGCGAGGCTGATCCGTCCGGCCGGTGAGGAGGCCGCTTGTCGGGCGCCACCTGCTGCCCGGCATCCTCTTATATAGTGTTCGAGGAGGTCGACCAGGTGGCCCGGCCTGGATGGGGGGGGGCGCGGGGTGCGGTGTCCCGGGCGGCGGGGGACGGGGGGGGGTAGGAGTGGAGAGGGAAAGGTGGGCGTGGAGAATGCCGGGGTCGGGGGTCGGCGCGGGGCGGGGCGGGAGTTGGGGATAGGGGAGGGGCGGGAGGCCGTCTGGACATGGAGGGTCGGAAGAGCGGTGGTGACAATGATTTTCATTATCATTTAGAAAGAAGAACGTGGACTTCTTTAGAGGAGTCCTTTGAATAGCTTCTCCATTTAGTTAACATACATCCAAATGGAGGTCGGGAAACTTGGGTCCTGTTAACATATGGATGGAAGTGGAAAGAACTATCGCGATGACCGTCCTTGTGTTTCTTTTATTTTTTCTTTCTTCCTGCTCCCCAAAGCCGCCCCCCCCACCCCCGCCCCGCCCCGCCCCGCCCCGCCCCGTCCCGTCCCATCCCGTCCATAGTTGTAGGTTCCAGTGGTAGGTCTTTCGCGTTTCTGCTATGTGGGACGCCGCCTCGGCGTGGCTTGAAGGGCGATGCTGGGTCTGGGGCTGCGCCCAGGATCCGAACCGGTGAAAACCTGGGCCGTCGAAGCCGGGGGCCGGGGTGGGGGGCGCTACTTGACCGTTCGTCCACGGGCTCGGCCCCCGGCCCCTTGTTTTCTAGGGAGAGAGACAGAGAGACCCGATCCATTTTCCCTTGGCCTCTAAAGCGTGCGTGTGGTCGAAAGGCGACAGAGAGAGGGGTTCTGGTCCAGAAAGCCCCGACTGCGCCGCCGCGGGGATCGGTCGGTTCCGCCCGAACCGTCCGAGTCGGAAAGGAACGGACAGCTTTCCTCCTTTGGGCCCCTGACTTGGGACCGACAGGGGAAGAGGAACAGGCCTCTCTCCCTCACACCCTGGCCCCTTCCTCCAGGACGCCCTCCTTCTAGTCAGCCCGCCTCTGGCTTTTCCACACGCCGACGACCGCTCGTCGGCATGGACCCACCTTCCTTGGGGGACACCACCACACGACTCTCCCACTCGTCTGCCTGCCTTTCGTTGGCGTCGCTGCCAAAGGCGAGGGGTAGGGGTGGCGGTGGCAGGGACGGCAGGGGCCCAGCGGCTCTCTGGCGGGTGAGGAAGTCTTGCTGGTTCTCCTAGGTCGGTGATCTTTCTCGATCTCCACACACATTCTTCGTTTGGGGAGCCAAGAGACGCCCTCTGAGGAATCCCTATGGCCAGGATCGATCACTTACTCGCTCACTGCCTCGGCCTCGGCCTCGGCCTCTGTCCGTCTTGTCTCTCTCCCTCCCTCCCTCCCTCCCTCCCTCCCTCCCTCCCTCCCTCCCTCGTCGGTCTCTGTGTGTGGACGTCTAGGTGGAGGCGAGGCAGGGAGGCCACCCACCCACCTACCTCGTGGTTTACCACACGCTCTACACGGAGGTAGAATTCCCATCCCACCGAATCCATCCTTTCCACGGGGCACAAGCCAGTGGCCTTCGGGAGTCTCTCTCCCCAAGGTGGCGCATCCGTCATGGCTATCTATTTCCAGAAGGTTTCCGTTTCCATCCCCTCCCCCCGAAAGAAAAAACGGCCCCACTCCCGGATCTGCCCCACCACGATCACCACCACCGCTGCCGCCGCCGCCGCCGCCGCCATCTGCTGTCGCCCTCTAGGGTTGGACCGTTCTAGCTCTCTCCTCTGTGTGGAATCGCAACGTAGGTCGCCTTGGATGTCTGGCACCTCTCACTTAGCAGAAGGTTTTGGAGGCTCAGGCTGGGCCACGCTTTGGCCCGGGTCAGTGTTCCGTTCCTCCGGACGGCTTCCTCGTTTTCCACGAGAAGGAGCCGTGAAGACGGAAAGGAAGGGCGGATGGATGGCTTTTCCCGTGCTACCGAGTCCCTCTCCCCTTTTCCCCAAAGCGTGAGGGGCGGTCGAGAGGATCGTCTCTGATGACAAAAGTCAGAGGCACCCCGGGTCAGACACCGTGCGAGGCGTTGGTGTGTTCTCGAGAGGAGAACACGTCCCCGTCAGCGTTTCCTGTCGTTCTCGTTCCGAAAGGATTCACGCGCCACCCCGTCTCCCTCAAGGTCTTAGGGCTGTCGTGCTCCGCAGCCGTCACGTGTCGTGGATCCTGGGCACCACCACGCCACCCCGCCCCCCCCCGCCATAGCTGTCGATCGCTATGTGGCACGCCTACGTTTGCCCAAAAGAGCAGTCCGATGGACAGCGTGGTGCTTTTCCCAGCAGGCAGGCAGGTGAGAGTCACCCCTCTAGAAGGTTTCCAAGCCCCGTTCCATTCTCAGAGGCAGCTCCTTTGGCCATCAAGGAGGCAGGCGATGGGGGTGGGGGTGGGGATGGGGATGGGGCAGGGGCCTCTGTCCCTCTGTCGCGGTAGAAATGATTGGGAAAGGAGGGACGATGGGCGTAGGTCGACCATCCTGGGCGGTGGTGCTTTGGGAGCTTTTTCTAGAAGAAGGAGCGAACGGCGTTCCCTGGGAAGGGAGGAAACCAGAGGAGGTCCCCCTCAGACCGACCTGGCACGAGAAGGACACACACTCTCTCTCTCTCTCTCTCTCTCTCTCTCTCTCTCCCTTTTCTTCCTGACTTGAAATCAGGAGACAAAACTCCCCTGCCAAAGGGGCCCTCCCAAAACGGGGAGTGAGGAAGACCTCCTTCTCTTCACGGCTGAAGTTCTCCCTGCCTTTCCTGGACGGGAAGGATAGCACCTACGCCCGCTGCCGTCGGTGACTTTTAGTCCCCCTGGAGAGGAAGAAATTCTTTCCCGTGGCCGAACCCTGGCGGTTCGTTCGTGCTGCAGAGGACGTGACCCTCTCTGACACACCCAGGAACCTCCTCGCTCCGGGTCGAGGAGAGGGAGTTCTGTTCTGTGGTTTAGAATGGTGCTTAAAAAGGGATGTCGCTTACAAAGGGTCCTCGTCCCCCTTCCTAAACCTAAACGGACGGCTCGGCTCGGAGGCGTGAGATACGTTTCGCATCCTCCTCGTCGTCTTCACTCAAAGTTTTATTGGAGTTTGGAAGATTTTATTTTTTGTCTTTCCTTTTTCTCCCCAAAGCCCCCCGGTACGTAGTTGTGTGTTCTTCGCGGTGGGTCCTTCTAGCGGTGGTATGTGGGACGCCGCCTCAGCGTGGTTTGATGAGCAGTGCCGTGTCCGCGCCCGGGATCCGAACGAACCGATGAAACACTGGGCTGCCTGCAGCGGAGCGCGCGAACTTAACCACTCGGCCACGGGGCCAGCCCCTTACTGGATTTTCAAAACAACTCCGGGGGCCGGCCCGGTGGCGCGGCGGTGAAGTTCGCACGTTCTGCTCCGCCGGCCCCGGGTTCGCCGGTCCGGATCCCGGGCGCAGGACCCGGCACCGCTTGGCGAGCCACGCTGTGGCAGGCGTCCCACCTGGAAAGTAGAGGGGGATGGGCACGGATGTCAGCTCAGGGCCAGTCTTCCTCGGCCGACAGAGGAGGATTGGTGGCAGATGTTCGCTCAGGGCTCATCTTCCTCAAAAATAAAATAATAAATCGATTCGATAAAATGTCAAATAACACAACCGCGGGATCACGCTTAGAGTCACCCTTGGCCCGATGATGCCACTCCCCACCCCCCCCACCCCCCTGCCCCCCACCATTTGGAGGTGCCGTCAGTGGGATTCGTTCCTGTTTGTCCATCTTTCTTCCTCTTTTTTTTTTTTTTTTTTAAAGACTGGCACCCGAGCTCATTGCCAATCTTTTCTTTTCTTTTTATTCCTCCTCCTTCTTCTTCTTCTCCCCAGAGCACCCCAGTACCTAGTTCTATATTCTCTTTGAGGGTCCCTCTGGTTCTGCCGTGTGGGACGCCACCTCAGCGTGGTTTGATGAGCGGTGCCGTGTCCGAGCCCAGGATCCGAACCTTCCAAGCCCCGGGCCGCTGAAGCGGAGCGTGCAAACTCAACCGCTCGGCCACGGGGTCAGCCCCTCCCTTCCTTCCTTCCTTCCTTCCTTCCTTCCTTCCTTCCTTCCTTCCTTCCTAAGGAGGAGGAGGCAGGCACTGTGTGAAGTCGCCAGTGAGTCTGTGGAAAGAGACGGAGGATTTCCCATGGAAAGCCGGGGCGGGGGACACGGACCGATGTCGTGCGAACTTGAAGGTGAAAGATCAAAAAACCCACACACGCCTAGAGCGGCGGGTTGCCCGTTAGGAGTTTGCTTGCCGGGCCCATAACGCAGGGCTCATCGATGAGCCAAACCGTCCGTGATCCTCAAGCAGTCTAGTAGGGTTAGAGAAAGGAGAGGGGCACTCTTTCTGCCCCAGATGAGGCGAGTTTCTCAGACAGCCACCCTGCCCCAACATCTTCCCTCCCTGCCTCCCGGCCCTTGGTGGACTGCGGCCTAAGGGTGGGGGAATTGAAGAAAGCCGTTCAATGGAAAAAAGCCCGAGGCCATGGGAGAGAGCTTCCTGCACTTGAATGAAGCCCTGACGCCAGGCCCATCGGAATGAATGGGCCTGACCTCCCCTCCCCCCTCCCCCCTCCCCCCTCCCAGGCTGGCAACTCGGCAGTGGAAGGCTAGGGGTTTCTTCCGAAATGGTGAACCGGCCCCCTTGTCCACAGGAAAACCACACACGGGTACAGCCTAGGCCGGATCTCAGGCCAAGTCGTCAGGGTGGCAAGATGATGGCGGATGAGAGGAAACTTGTTCTGGGACCGCACCGCCCCCCCCCCCATCGCCTCTCTGGCTGAGAAGAGGGCTGGGGAGCGGTGAGGGTCAGGGGGAGAGTGGGGGCGGGGCCGGGACAGGGACCACCGGGCAGTAGGACGGGAGTAGCCCTGAGGCCTGCCTGCCTGCTTCCTTCCCTGCCGGCGCAGGGCTGAGAGAGGCACGGGGCACGCTGGCTCCTGCCCCTTCACTCATTCGGGAAGCCTCCTGTTGTTGCTCCTGAGGTGCCGGCTGCGGTGACAGACAGAGCAAAACTCCTCTCTCTGTCTATTTCTTCAAAGGCCCGAGTCTGAGCTACGACAGATTCCCCTGTGGCTCAACCCGCAACCTCCCATCCTGCCAGACCAGACCCCTTGTCTAAAAACCTCCACTGGAGGAGCTCTTCCACCTGACTCGGAAAGGAAACACCAGCCCCGCCTCAGCCTCACACCCACCACCACCACCACCACCCGCCCCCCCCCCCCCCGCCCCACTCTCCTCCGGACCCAGATACCTAACAGAGGGAACAAAAATCCAAAAATCCTGCTGCTCTCCTTCTACCACCTCCACTTCAGAAGAGTCAGTCTCCCCCGAACACCTCAGACTCTGTGACTTCCCGCGGCCTCCCTTTCCCCGTCCCCATTCTCTCCCCGGACGGGCCCCATCTTACACTTGAACGACAGCTCCACCGCTCGGGGCAGCTGGACACGATGTCCCAAAGTGGCCCGGACGGTAGCCTGGTCGATTCCAAAGGACCCACGCACGCAGTCGGCCATAAACGTGGTGTGGAGATCGTGGACGTTTGCGGGCCTCTGATGAAATCGCTGCTCCGGGGACCCCGGCGTCTAGGACCCGTCTTCTCCGTGTTCTTCACACCGTTGCTCCTGGGCCGGTTATTCTCTTCCCTCTCACTGACCTTAACGTTTTGTCTCTGCCATTGAATTTTGACTGTGCGAATGTGACTTGCCGCTGTAGGGCTGCGTGGATCTCTCAGGCATCCTGCTGTGCCGTGCGGGGGGGGGGGAATCCTTGGTGGGTGGGTCGATAGACGTCCCTTTGGTTGTGCCCTGGAGGGGAGAGACAGAGGGGACGACTCAATCCACCACGAACGCTGATGTCGCTCCGATAAACCTGTAGCGGTGATTCTAGTTTATGGCCCGTGTCCTGAAAATAACTTCCCGAAGGGCCAGCCCGGCGGCACAGCGGTTAAGTTCGCACGTTCCGTTTTGTCAGCCAGGGGTTCGCAGGTTCGGATCCGGGGTGCGGACGTGGCGCCGCTTGGCGAGCCACGCTGTGGTCAGCGTCCCGCCTATCAAGGGGAGGGGGATGGGCACGGATGTTAGCTCGGGATCACTCTCCCGGGGCAAAAAGAGGAGAATTGGCAGCAGGTGTCAGCTCGGGGCTCGTCTTCCTCGAAAAATAAATTAATTAAATTAATAAAAACAACTTCCCAAACCTCTCTGATAACTTGAAGCTTTGAAGTTTTGCGAGGTGAAATCAGGTGATAAAAAAGTCCACGGACGGGGGCGGCCCCGTGGCCGAGTGGTTAAGTTCACAAGCTCCCCTTCGGCGGCCCAGGGTTTTGCCGGTTCAGATCCCGGGCACGGCACGGACACGGCACCGCTCGTCGGGCCGTGTGGAGGCGGCGTCCCACATGCCACAACTGGAAGGGCCCTCAACTAAGATAGACAACTATGTCATGGGGGGGATTGGGGGAGAAAAATCGGGAGGGGGGGAAAAAAAAACAAAAACGGAAGATTGGCAACAGGCGTTAGCTCTGTGAGGGCCGATCTTCCTCACCCAAAAACTAAAGTGAGATGAAATCAAATAAAGCGAAGGAAAAGATAAACCTATGAAATCCCATGTTTCTAAAAGTGGCCAAGTGTTTAGACATTGGCCAAGCGACGGAATGCTCATGGGAAGGACAGTTCCTAATTGCTGGCTTCTTAGTTTTCACCAAAATTAAGGTTCGTGAGGGTTAAAAAATCTACTTAACAAATGCGATGAAAGCCACTAGGCCGGCCCGGTGGCGCGCTGGTTAAGTGTGCCTGTTCCGCTTCGCCAGCCCGGGGTTCGCCAGTTCGGATCCCGGGGGTGGACGTGGCACCGCTGGGCGAGCCACGTGGTGGTAGGCGTCCCACATATGAAATAGAGGAAGATGGGCACGGAGGTGAGCTCAGGGCCAGCCTTCCTCGGCAAAAAGAGGAGGATTGGCAGCAGTTAGCTCAGGGCTCATCGTCCTCAAAACAAAACAAAACAAAACAAAAAGCCACTAAAAGTGAATATGGGAAACATCTTTGTGTTCAAGGAAAGTGAGATGGCTGCCTTCAGGCAAGAGGGCCTAAAAAGTAAAGATCGTTTTGTCTGTGAAAAGGTGATCAAAGTTTCACGGGGAAAATAATCTGAGAAAAAGGCCTGTTCGTGGTCAAGTGGCCTAAAATTGGAACGAGTGGACAGATAGAAATGGCGAGCGATAGGATCTATGGGAGTCTATGAGGAAGCCATTGGGTGTCGGCCTAATTCGGCCTGACAGTGTTTTTCGAAAAGGGCCTGACGTGGCCGTCGAGCACGCATCGCATCGTAGATCCGCTTTACACATTTCCTACGGCAAGAACCAATGCCCTTAAGGGAAAGGAGCAGCTTCCCCGTGCTCGGGCCTTTCCTTAAGGAGAGGCATCTTTCCTTAGGCTAGGAGCGGATGGTTGCGCTCACCTTTGACCATCCGGCTCCCCTGTGACCACCCAGGCCCAGACAACAGACCTGCCACCCAGCAGTGTCTGTCGATCGCTGTGCCGACAGAGCAGTCTCGCGACTATCATCCAAGGGACCTTTCGATCCTATGTGAAACGTCCTCTCTGGGGGTCTAGAAGCACTCTGTACACCCCACTTCCCGGGCACCCTCTCTTCCTTCGGGAAGAAAGGCCCCGGGCCACAGTCCTCACATTTCAGCTCAGAATAAACGCACCCCGATTTTCACGGATAGATTGGTTCCGGATTATTTCCGTCGACAGAATGGAATCAAGTCAATGAGTTTCAAGATCGGAGGGAAGCTGATGCAAAATCAGAATTTGTTTTTCTCACTCCCGAAAGGATACTTTTCTCTAACTTCTAGTCTCCTCCTGATAAAGACATTGGAAAAGGTTTCTCTTGACCTCTGAGGGAATCGACACCAAAGACAGAGATCCTCCATTTTGTCAGAATGATTTCCTAGGCCTCCAATGGAGGAGGCCTCCCTCGGACGGGAGCTCAGCTTTTGTTTTGCAACAGTTTTCCTCTCTCTGCTTGCCTTTAACATCTCCTTTCCCGTTCTTCTTTTTTGGAAGGGAAATACGTGCACCGCTGGGGGGAAAAAAAAAAAAAGAATTTTCTAAATGACCAAAGAAGATCTACGACTGTTGTTATTTTGGTTTCACGGAGCAGTTCCACGTCCACATTTACTCCATTTTAAACACCCACACACACTCACAGCACGGCGCTGTGAGGATGTCCCGGGGAACTCGATTTGTGGAGGGAATGGCTGTGAGGTCTCTGCCCCCCAACCCCCACCATTTGGGTGCTTCTGCTTGTTGATGAGGACGGGAAGCCCTGCTGAAATCCATATTCTTATCACCACACGTGCATCTGCACCCATGCTCCCCCCCGTGTGTCGTCTTTGGGCTTTGCTGTGGCCCCGTGCGGAGGGAGACCTGTTTTGTGTTGTAAACTTTTCCGCGGCCAAGCGGCTCGGTCCTTTCCTCTACGACTTGTGGGCTCTGTCTGTCCGTCTGCCTTAGAGAGACCCTCTGGGCCGGAAGTGACAGGCTGCACACAATTCCTGACAGACTGCGGACAATTCCTCCGTCGTCACGGTCCTTCTCTGATGACGTGCATGGTTTCGGTTTGACAGCGACCCCCACCCCCCACCCCGCCGTGATTTTCTAAGTCCTCCCGGGAGCCCGGGAAGTGCTCGGGCCGCTCCGGGAAGTGGGGGCCGGCAGCCCCGGCCTGCCCCGTGGCATCTCCGGGGACTTTTCCACCTGTCCGCGTCAGCCAGCCGGCAGCCCCGCGCCCGGCCCGGCCCAGAAGTCACGTGGGGAGTCTGTCCCCTTCCTGGCAAGCCCACCCACCCCACCCCCCTCCCCGCCGATTTGCCAACACCTCCTTCTGCACCCAGGGTTGCCCTGTGCTGCCTGGGAGCTCCGAGGTGGACACCCTGGGGCCTCACGTGGTGACCTCCCGCCCGCCCCAAGCGGGCCCAGAGAGAAAGAGAGAGAGACAGAGAGAGACAGAGACAGAGACAGAGACAGAGAGAGACAGAGACAGAGACAGAGACAGAGAGAGACCTGACCCGGCGGTGGGCTCAGGCTGTGCACTCTCGCTGGCTGGTGACCCGGTTCCCTCCCGCTGACCCCTCCGCGCCGGTCGTTGGGCGCCATCTGGCGGCCGCTTTTACAGAGTGGCCCTCCTCCGGAGCCCCGGCGACATGAGCAAGGGATGGGACTCGCAGGACGTCTGTGTGGTTTCCAGTGTGGGGCTGTGTGGAACAGAGCTGCTAAGAACATTCATGCCCCGGATTCTGTGTGAATGAACAGGAACGTGGCCGCAGCCCCCACCCCGCCCCCCGCCCCAGC
The DNA here is from genome assembly GCF_041296235.1 of Equus asinus. NCBI lineage: Eukaryota > Metazoa > Chordata > Mammalia > Perissodactyla > Equidae > Equus > Equus asinus. The sequence goes on from NC_091817.1 coordinate 2,434,463, forward strand.
CCCCGGGAGTGGTGGGAGTGGTGCCCTCCAGACCACCCTCGGGTTGGATGCCTCCCTCCCTGGAAGGACTCACGGGACTCCACAAAAGCTGACTTCCTGGAGGTCCAGCGGAGACCCCCAAGGCCCAAGGCCCCCCCCCCCCCCACCCACCACAGATCACTGTGGAAGCCTTAACGACCCAAGGCTCCAGCTACATACAGACGCTCTTAGGAGGCAAGATACACCAAAGGCTTATGTAGGTTGCCACTTTCGGTGGTTGTTTCCGCGGCGTGTCAGTTTTGGAACCCGCCACGCCCTTTTTCACAGAGGCCATACCGTTTCCCTTCACCACCAGTGAGGCGTGAGTGACTGACTTGGCTTCTCCGCGACCTGACTAGCAGTTTGATCCTGTTCCGGTATTTGGAAGAAGGCAGTCTCACCCATGTGTCCCCACAATGTCTCCCTCTAATTTTCTCACTTGCTTTTCCAGGGAACAGCTCACATCTTTTCATGCGCTTATCGGTCATCCATGCGTACCTCCTCCACCCCAGGTGAAAGTGCCTGCTCTGTCTATTGGTCTTCCATTCTTTTTGTATTTTTCAGTGTTGATTTCCCCCGGGTCTCCACTCCATTGTGGGTTTTGTTTTTTGTTTTTTGTTTTTTGTTTTTTTTTTTTTGCTTAAAGATTGTCACCTGAGCTAGGCACTGTTGCGCTGCTTCCTCAGTTTCAGAGGGTACCTTTTTCAGGGTTGCTTTTTGACCGGGTCTCCTCGCCATTGTATTTTTTTATTTTTTTTTTTTTGCTTAAAGATTGCCACCTGAGCTAGCCTCTGTTGCCCATCTTCTTCGGTTTCAGAGGGTAGATTTCTCAGTGTTGCTTTTTCGCCAGCTCTCCACGCAGTTGCGTCTTTTTTTTTTCTGCTTGAAGGCTGCAACCTGAGCTAGCTTCTTTTGCCCATGTTCCTCAGTTTCAGAGGGTGGATTTCTCCGTGTTGCTTTTTCCCCAGGTCTCCACGCCCTTGTGTGTTTCTTTTGCTTAAAGATTGCCACCTGAGCTAGCCTCTGTTGCCCATCTTCGTCCGTTTCAGAGGGTGGATTTCTCAGTGTTGCCTTTTCGCCAGCTCCCCACGCCCTTGTGTGTTTCTTTTGCTTAAAGATTGTCACCTGAGCTAGGCACTGTTGCCCTGCTTCCTCAGTTTCAGAGGGTACCTTTTTCAGGGTTGCTTTTTGACCGGGTCTCCTCGCCATTGTATTTTTTTATCTTATTTTTTTTGCTTAAAGATTGCCACCTGAGCTAGCCTCTGTTGCGCTTCTTTCTCAGTTCTAGAGGGTAGATTTCTCCGTGTTGCTTTTTCCCCAGGTCTCCACGCACTTCCTTTTATTTTTCCTTAAAAATTGCCACCTGAGCTAGCCTCTGTTGTCCATCTTCGTCGGTTTCAGAGGGTAGATTTCTCACTGTTGCTTTTTTGCCAGGTCTGCACGCCCTTGTGTTTTTTTTCTGCTTAAAGGTTGCAACCTGAGCTAGCTTCTTTTGCCCATGTCCCTCAGTTTCAGAGGGTGGATTTCTCCGTGTTGCTTTTTCCCCAGGCCTCCACGCCCTTGTGTGTTTCTTTTGCTTAACGATTGCCACCTGAGCTAGCCTCTGTTGCCCATCTTCGTCCGTTTCAGAGGGTGGATTTCTCAGTGTTGCCTTTTCGCCAGCTCCCCACGCCCTTGTGTGTTTCTTTTGCTTAAAGATTGCCACCTGAAGCCAGCCTCTCTTGCCCATCTTCCTCAGTTTCAGAGGGTAGATATTTCAGGGTTGCTTTTTCCCCAGGTCTCCACGCCTTTGGGTTTTGTTTTTGCTTAACGAGTGCCACCTGAGCTAGCCTCTCTTGCCCATGTTCCTCAGTTTCAGAGGGTAGATATTTCAGGGTTGCTTTGTCCCCAGGGCTCCACGCCTTTGTGCTTTGTTTTTGCTTAAGGATTGCCACCTGAGGTAGCCTCTCTTGCCCATCTTCCTCAGTTTCAGAGGGTGGATTTCTCCGTGTTGCTTTTTCCCCAGGTCTCCACGCCCTTGTGTGTTTCTTTTGCTTAAAGATTGCCACCTGAGCTAGCCTCTGTTGCCCATCTTCGTCCGTTTCAGAGGGTGGATTTCTCAGTGTTGCCTTTTCGCCAGCTCCCCACGCCCTTGTGTGTTTCTTTTGCTTAAAGATTGTCACCTGAGCTAGGCACTGTTGCCCTGCTTCCTCAGTTTCAGAGGGTACCTTTTTCAGGGTTGCTTTTTGACCGGGTCTCCTCGCCATTGTATTTTTTTATTTTATTTTTTTTGCTTAAAGATTGCCACCTGAGCTAGCCTCTGTTGCGCTTCTTTCTCAGTTCTAGAGGGTAGATTTCTCCGTGTTGCTTTTTCCCCAGGTCTCCACGCACTTCCTTTTATTTTTCCTTAAAAATTGCCACCTGAGCTAGCCTCTGTTGTCCATCTTCGTCGGTTTCAGAGGGTAGATTTCTCACTGTTGCTTTTTTGCCAGGTCTGCACGCCCTTGTGTTTTTTTTCTGCTTAAAGGTTGCAACCTGAGCTAGCTTCTTTTGCCCATGTTCCTCAGTGTCAGAGGGTGGATTTCTCCGTGTTGCTTTTTCCCCAGGCCTCCACGCCCTTGTGTGTTTCTTTTGCTTAACGATTGCCACCTGAGCTAGCCTCTGTTGCCCATCTTCGTCCGTTTCAGAGGGTGGATTTCTCAGTGTTGCCTTTTCCCCAGCTCCCCACGCCCTTGTGTGTTTCTTTTGCTTAAAGATTGCCACCTGAAGCCAGCCTCTCTTGCCCATCTTCCTCAGTTTCAGAGGGTAGATATTTCAGGGTTGCTTTTTCCCCAGGTCTCCACGCCTTTGGGTTTTGTTTTTGCTTAACGAGTGCCACCTGAGCTAGCCTCTCTTGCCCATGTTCCTCAGTTTCAGAGGGTAGATATTTCAGGGTTGCTTTGTCCCCAGGGCTCCACGCCTTTGTGCTTTGTTTTTGCTTAAGGATTGCCACCTGAGGTAGCCTCTCTTGCCCATCTTCCTCAGTTTCAGAGGGTGGATTTCTCCGTGTTGCTTTTTCCCCAGGTCTCCACGCCCTTGTGTGTTTCTTTTGCTTAAAGATTGCCACCTGAGCTAGCCTCTGTTGCCCATCTTCGTCCGTTTCAGAGGGTGGATTTCTCAGTGTTGCCTTTTCGCCAGCTCCCCACGCCCTTGTGTGTTTCTTTTGCTTAAAGATTGTCACCTGAGCTAGGCACTGTTGCCCTGCTTCCTCAGTTTCAGAGGGTACCTTTTTCAGGGTTGCTTTTTCACCGGGTCTCCTCGCCATTGTATTTTTTTATCTTATTTTTTTTGCTTAAAGATTGCCACCTGAGCTAGCCTCTGTTGCGCTTCTTTCTCAGTTCTAGAGGGTAGATTTCTCCGTGTTGCTTTTTCCCCAGGTCTCCACGCACTTCCTTTTATTTTTCCTTAAAAATTGCCACCTGAGCTAGCCTCTGTTGTCCATCTTCGTCGGTTTCAGAGGGTAGATTTCTCACTGTTGCTTTTTTGCCAGGTCTGCACGCCCTTGTGTTTTTTTTCTGCTTCAAGGTTGCAACCTGAGCTAGCTTCTTTTGCCCATGTTCCTCAGTTTCAGAGGGTGGATTTCTCCGTGTTGCTTTTTCCCCAGGCCTCCACGCCCTTGTGTGTTTCTTTTGCTTAACGATTGCCACCTGAGCTAGCATCTGTTGCCCATCTTCGTCCGTTTCAGAGGGTGGATTTCTCAGTGTTGCCTTTTCCCCAGCTCCCCACGCCCTTGTGTGTTTCTTTTGCTTAAAGATTGCCACCTGAAGCCAGCCTCTCTTGCCCATCTTCCTCAGTTTCAGAGGGTAGATATTTCAGGGTTGCTTTTTCCCCAGGTCTCCACGCCTTTGGGTTTTGTTTTTGCTTAACGAGTGCCACCTGAGCTAGCCTCTCTTGCCCATGTTCCTCAGTTTCAGAGGGTAGATATTTCAGGGTTGCTTTGTCCCCAGGGCTCCACGCCTTTGTGCTTTGTTTTTGCTTAAGGATTGCCACCTGAGGTAGCCTCTCTTGCCCATCTTCCTCAGTTTCAGAGGGTGGATTTCTCCGTGTTGCTTTTTCCCCAGGTCTCCACGCCCTTGTGTGTTTCTTTTGCTTAAAGATTGCCACCTGAGCTAGCCTCTGTTGCCCATCTTCGTCCGTTTCAGAGGGTGGATTTCTCAGTGTTGCCTTTTCGCCAGCTCCCCACGCCCTTGTGTGTTTCTTTTGCTTAAAGATTGTCACCTGAGCTAGGCACTGTTGCCCTGCTTCCTCAGTTTCAGAGGGTACCTTTTTCAGGGTTGCTTTTTCACCGGGTCTCCTCGCCATTGTATTTTTTTATCTTATTTTTTTTGCTTAAAGATTGCCACCTGAGCTAGCCTCTGTTGCGCTTCTTTCTCAGTTCTAGAGGGTAGATTTCTCCGTGTTGCTTTTTCCCCAGGTCTCCACGCACTTCCTTTTTTTTTTCTGCTTAAAAATTGCCACCTGAGCTAGCCTCTGTTGTCCATCTTCGTCGGTTTCAGAGGGTAGATTTCTCACTGTTGCTTTTTTGCCAGGTCTGCACGCCCTTGTGTTTTTTTTCTGCTTAAAGGTTGCAACCTGAGCTAGCTTCTTTTGCCCATGTCCCTCAGTTTCAGAGGGTGGATTTCTCCGTGTTGCTTTTTCCCCAGGCCTCCACGCCCTTGTGTGTTTCTTTTGCTTAAAGATTGCCACCTGAAGCCAGCCTCTCTTGCCCATCTTCCTCAGTTTCAGAGGGTAGATATTTCAGGGTTGCTTTTTCCCCAGGTCTCCACGCCTTTGTGTTTTGTTTTTGCTTAACGATTGCCACCTGAGCTAGCCTCTCTTGCCCATGTTCCTCAGTTTCAGAGGGTAGATATTTCAGGGTTGCTTTGTCCCCAGGGCTCCACGCCTTTGTGCTTTGTTTTTGCTTAAGGATTGCCACCTGAGGTAGCCTCTCTTGCCCATCTTCCTCAGTTTCAGAGGGTGGATTTCTCCGTGTTGCTTTTTCCCCAGGTCTCCACGCCCTTGTGTGTTTCTTTTGCTTAAAGATTGCCACCTGAGCTAGCCTCTGTTGCCCATCTTCGTCCGTTTCAGAGGGTGGATTTCTCAGTGTTGCCTTTTCGCCAGCTCCCCACGCCCTTGTGTGTTTCTTTTGCTTAAAGATTGTCACCTGAGCTAGGCACTGTTGCCCTGCTTCCTCAGTTTCAGAGGGTACCTTTTTCAGGGTTGCTTTTTCACCGGGTCTCCTCGCCATTGTATTTTTTTATCTTATTTTTTTTGCTTAAAGATTGCCACCTGAGCTAGCCTCTGTTGCGCTTCTTTCTCAGTTCTAGAGGGTAGATTTCTCCGTGTTGCTTTTTCCCCAGGTCTCCACGCACTTCCTTTTTTTTTTCTGCTTAAAAATTGCCACCTGGGCTAGCCTCTGTTGTCCATCTTCGTCGGTTTCAGAGGGTAGATTTCTCACTGTTGCTTTTTTGCCAGGTCTGCACGCCCTTGTGTTTTTTTTCTGCTTAAAGGTTGCAACCTGAGCTAGCTTCTTTTGCCCATGTCCCTCAGTTTCAGAGGGTGGATTTCTCCGTGTTGCTTTTTCCCCAGGCCTCCACGCCCTTGTGTGTTTCTTTTGCTTAAAGATTGCCACCTGAAGCCAGCCTCTCTTGCCCATCTTCCTCAGTTTCAGAGGGTAGATATTTCAGGGTTGCTTTTTCCCCAGGTCTCCACGCCTTTGTGTTTTGTTTTTGCTTAACGATTGCCACCTGAGCTAGCCTCTCTTGCCCATGTTCCTCAGTTTCAGAGGGTAGATATTTCAGGGTTGCTTTGTCCCCAGGGCTCCACGCCTTTGTGCTTTGTTTTTGCTTAAGGATTGCCACCTGAGGTAGCCTCTCTTGCCCATCTTCCTCAGTTTCAGAGGGTGGATTTCTCCGTGTTGCTTTTTCCCCAGGTCTCCACGCCCTTGTGTGTTTCTTTTGCTTAAAGATTGCCACCTGAGCTAGCCTCTGTTGCCCATCTTCGTCCGTTTCAGAGGGTGGATTTCTCAGTGTTGCCTTTTCGCCAGCTCCCCACGCCCTTGTGTGTTTCTTTTGCTTAAAGATTGTCACCTGAGCTAGGCACTGTTGCCCTGCTTCCTCAGTTTCAGAGGGTACCTTTTTCAGGGTTGCTTTTTCACCGGGTCTCCTCGCCATTGTATTTTTTTATCTTATTTTTTTTGCTTAAAGATTGCCACCTGAGCTAGCCTCTGTTGCGCTTCTTTCTCAGTTCTAGAGGGTAGATTTCTCCGTGTTGCTTTTTCCCCAGGTCTCCACGCACTTCCTTTTATTTTTCCTTAAAAATTGCCACCTGAGCTAGCCTCTGTTGTCCATCTTCGTCGGTTTCAGAGGGTAGATTTCTCACTGTTGCTTTTTTGCCAGGTCTGCACGCCCTTGTGTTTTTTTTCTGCTTCAAGGTTGCAACCTGAGCTAGCTTCTTTTGCCCATGTTCCTCAGTTTCAGAGGGTGGATTTCTCCGTGTTGCTTTTTCCCCAGGCCTCCACGCCCTTGTGTGTTTCTTTTGCTTAACGATTGCCACCTGAGCTAGCATCTGTTGCCCATCTTCGTCCGTTTCAGAGGGTGGATTTCTCAGTGTTGCCTTTTCCCCAGCTCCCCACGCCCTTGTGTGTTTCTTTTGCTTAAAGATTGCCACCTGAAGCCAGCCTCTCTTGCCCATCTTCCTCAGTTTCAGAGGGTAGATATTTCAGGGTTGCTTTTTCCCCAGGTCTCCACGCCTTTGGGTTTTGTTTTTGCTTAACGAGTGCCACCTGAGCTAGCCTCTCTTGCCCATGTTCCTCAGTTTCAGAGGGTAGATATTTCAGGGTTGCTTTGTCCCCAGGGCTCCACGCCTTTGTGCTTTGTTTTTGCTTAAGGATTGCCACCTGAGGTAGCCTCTCTTGCCCATCTTCCTCAGTTTCAGAGGGTGGATTTCTCCGTGTTGCTTTTTCCCCAGGTCTCCACGCCCTTGTGTGTTTCTTTTGCTTAAAGATTGCCACCTGAGCTAGCCTCTGTTGCCCATCTTCGTCCGTTTCAGAGGGTGGATTTCTCAGTGTTGCCTTTTCGCCAGCTCCCCACGCCCTTGTGTGTTTCTTTTGCTTAAAGATTGTCACCTGAGCTAGGCACTGTTGCCCTGCTTCCTCAGTTTCAGAGGGTACCTTTTTCAGGGTTGCTTTTTCACCGGGTCTCCTCGCCATTGTATTTTTTTATCTTATTTTTTTTGCTTAAAGATTGCCACCTGAGCTAGCCTCTGTTGCGCTTCTTTCTCAGTTCTAGAGGGTAGATTTCTCCGTGTTGCTTTTTCCCCAGGTCTCCACGCACTTCCTTTTTTTTTTCTGCTTAAAAATTGCCACCTGAGCTAGCCTCTGTTGTCCATCTTCGTCGGTTTCAGAGGGTAGATTTCTCACTGTTGCTTTTTTGCCAGGTCTGCACGCCCTTGTGTTTTTTTTCTGCTTAAAGGTTGCAACCTGAGCTAGCTTCTTTTGCCCATGTCCCTCAGTTTCAGAGGGTGGATTTCTCCGTGTTGCTTTTTCCCCAGGCCTCCACGCCCTTGTGTGTTTCTTTTGCTTAAAGATTGCCACCTGAAGCCAGCCTCTCTTGCCCATCTTCCTCAGTTTCAGAGGGTAGATATTTCAGGGTTGCTTTTTCCCCAGGTCTCCACGCCTTTGTGTTTTGTTTTTGCTTAACGATTGCCACCTGAGCTAGCCTCTCTTGCCCATGTTCCTCAGTTTCAGAGGGTAGATATTTCAGGGTTGCTTTGTCCCCAGGGCTCCACGCCTTTGTGCTTTGTTTTTGCTTAAGGATTGCCACCTGAGGTAGCCTCTCTTGCCCATCTTCCTCAGTTTCAGAGGGTGGATTTCTCCGTGTTGCTTTTTCCCCAGGTCTCCACGCCCTTGTGTGTTTCTTTTGCTTAAAGATTGCCACCTGAGCTAGCCTCTGTTGCCCATCTTCGTCCATTTCAGAGGGTGGATTTCTCAGTGTTGCCTTTTCGCCAGCTCCCCACGCCCTTGTGTGTTTCTTTTGCTTAAAGATTGTCACCTGAGCTAGGCACTGTTGCCCTGCTTCCTCAGTTTCAGAGGGTACCTTTTTCAGGGTTGCTTTTTCACCGGGTCTCCTCGCCATTGTATTTTTTTATCTTATTTTTTTTGCTTAAAGATTGCCACCTGAGCTAGCCTCTGTTGCGCTTCTTTCTCAGTTCTAGAGGGTAGATTTCTCCGTGTTGCTTTTTCCCCAGGTCTCCACGCACTTCCTTTTTTTTTTCTGCTTAAAAATTGCCACCTGAGCTAGCCTCTGTTGTCCATCTTCGTCGGTTTCAGAGGGTAGATTTCTCACTGTTGCTTTTTTGCCAGGTCTGCACGCCCTTGTGTTTTCTTTCTGCTTAAAGGTTGCAACCTGAGCTAGCTTCTTTTGCCCATGTCCCTCAGTTTCAGAGGGTGGATTTCTCCGTGTTGCTTTTTCCCCAGGCCTCCACGCCCTTGTGTGTTTCTTTTGCTTAAAGATTGCCACCTGAAGCCAGCCTCTCTTGCCCATCTTCCTCAGTTTCAGAGGGTAGATATTTCAGGGTTGCTTTTTCCCCAGGTCTCCACGCCTTTGTGTTTTGTTTTTGCTTAACGATTGCCACCTGAGCTAGCCTCTCTTGCCCATGTTCCTCAGTTTCAGAGGGTAGATATTTCAGGGTTGCTTTGTCCCCAGGGCTCCACGCCTTTGTGCTTTGTTTTTGCTTAAGGATTGCCACCTGAGGTAGCCTCTCTTGCCCATCTTCCTCAGTTTCAGAGGGTGGATTTCTCCGTGTTGCTTTTTCCCCAGGTCTCCACGCCCTTGTGTGTTTCTTTTGCTTAAAGATTGCCACCTGAGCTAGCCTCTGTTGCCCATCTTCGTCCGTTTCAGAGGGTGGATTTCTCAGTGTTGCCTTTTCGCCAGCTCCCCACGCCCTTGTGTGTTTCTTTTGCTTAAAGATTGTCACCTGAGCTAGGCACTGTTGCCCTGCTTCCTCAGTTTCAGAGGGTACCTTTTTCAGGGTTGCTTTTTCACCGGGTCTCCTCGCCATTGTATTTTTTTATCTTATTTTTTTTGCTTAAAGATTGCCACCTGAGCTAGCCTCTGTTGCGCTTCTTTCTCAGTTCTAGAGGGTAGATTTCTCCGTGTTGCTTTTTCCCCAGGTCTCCACGCACTTCCTTTTTTTTTTCTGCTTAAAAATTGCCACCTGAGCTAGCCTCTGTTGTCCATCTTCGTCGGTTTCAGAGGGTAGATTTCTCACTGTTGCTTTTTTGCCAGGTCTGCACGCCCTTGTGTTTTTTTTCTGCTTAAAGGTTGCAACCTGAGCTAGCTTCTTTTGCCCATGTCCCTCAGTTTCAGAGGGTGGATTTCTCCGTGTTGCTTTTTCCCCAGGCCTCCACGCCCTTGTGTGTTTCTTTTGCTTAAAGATTGCCACCTGAAGCCAGCCTCTCTTGCCCATCTTCCTCAGTTTCAGAGGGTAGATATTTCAGGGTTGCTTTTTCCCCAGGTCTCCACGCCTTTGGGTTTTGTTTTTGCTTAACGAGTGCCACCTGAGCTAGCCTCTCTTGCCCATGTTCCTCAGTTTCAGAGGGTAGATATTTCAGGGTTGCTTTGTCCCCAGGGCTCCACGCCTTTGTGCTTTGTTTTTGCTTAAGGATTGCCACCTGAGGTAGCCTCTCTTGCCCATCTTCCTCAGTTTCAGAGGGTGGATTTCTCCGTGTTGCTTTTTCCCCAGGTCTCCACGCCCTTGTGTGTTTCTTTTGCTTAAAGATTGCCACCTGAGCTAGCCTCTGTTGCCCATCTTCGTCCGTTTCAGAGGGTGGATTTCTCAGTGTTGCCTTTTCGCCAGCTCCCCACGCCCTTGTGTGTTTCTTTTGCTTAAAGATTGTCACCTGAGCTAGGCACTGTTGCCCTGCTTCCTCAGTTTCAGAGGGTACCTTTTTCAGGGTTGCTTTTTCACCGGGTCTCCTCGCCATTGTATTTTTTTATCTTATTTTTTTTGCTTAAAGATTGCCACCTGAGCTAGCCTCTGTTGCGCTTCTTTCTCAGTTCTAGAGGGTAGATTTCTCCGTGTTGCTTTTTCCCCAGGTCTCCACGCACTTCCTTTTATTTTTCCTTAAAAATTGCCACCTGAGCTAGCCTCTGTTGTCCATCTTCGTCGGTTTCAGAGGGTAGATTTCTCACTGTTGCTTTTTTGCCAGGTCTGCACGCCCTTGTGTTTTTTTTCTGCTTAAAGGTTGCAACCTGAGCTAGCTTCTTTTGCCCATGTCCCTCAGTTTCAGAGGGTGGATTTCTCCGTGTTGCTTTTTCCCCAGGCCTCCACGCCCTTGTGTGTTTCTTTTGCTTAAAGATTGCCACCTGAAGCCAGCCTCTCTTGCCCATCTTCCTCAGTTTCAGAGGGTAGATATTTCAGGGTTGCTTTTTCCCCAGGTCTCCACGCCTTTGGGTTTTGTTTTTGCTTAACGAGTGCCACCTGAGCTAGCCTCTCTTGCCCATGTTCCTCAGTTTCAGAGGGTAGATATTTCAGGGTTGCTTTGTCCCCAGGGCTCCACGCCTTTGTGCTTTGTTTTTGCTTAAGGATTGCCACCTGAGGTAGCCTCTCTTGCCCATCTTCCTCAGTTTCAGAGGGTGGATTTCTCCGTGTTGCTTTTTCCCCAGGTCTCCACGCCCTTGTGTGTTTCTTTTGCTTAAAGATTGCCACCTGAGCTAGCCTCTGTTGCCCATCTTCGTCCGTTTCAGAGGGTGGATTTCTCAGTGTTGCCTTTTCGCCAGCTCCCCACGCCCTTGTGTGTTTCTTTTGCTTAAAGATTGTCACCTGAGCTAGGCACTGTTGCCCTGCTTCCTCAGTTTCAGAGGGTACCTTTTTCAGGGTTGCTTTTTCACCGGGTCTCCTCGCCATTGTATTTTTTTATCTTATTTTTTTTGCTTAAAGATTGCCACCTGAGCTAGCCTCTGTTGCGCTTCTTTCTCAGTTCTAGAGGGTAGATTTCTCCGTGTTGCTTTTTCCCCAGGTCTCCACGCACTTCCTTTTATTTTTCCTTAAAAATTGCCACCTGAGCTAGCCTCTGTTGTCCATCTTCGTCGGTTTCAGAGGGTAGATTTCTCACTGTTGCTTTTTTGCCAGGTCTGCACGCCCTTGTGTTTTTTTTCTGCTTCAAGGTTGCAACCTGAGCTAGCTTCTTTTGCCCATGTTCCTCAGTTTCAGAGGGTGGATTTCTCCGTGTTGCTTTTTCCCCAGGCCTCCACGCCCTTGTGTGTTTCTTTTGCTTAACGATTGCCACCTGAGCTAGCCTCTGTTGCCCATCTTCGTCCGTTTCAGAGGGTGGATTTCTCAGTGTTGCCTTTTCCCCAGCTCCCCACGCCCTTGTGTGTTTCTTTTGCTTAAAGATTGCCACCTGAAGCCAGCCTCTCTTGCCCATCTTCCTCAGTTTCAGAGGGTAGATATTTCAGGGTTGCTTTTTCCCCAGGTCTCCACGCCTTTGGGTTTTGTTTTTGCTTAACGATTGCCACCTGAGCTAGCCTCTCTTGCCCATCTTCCTGAGTTTCAGAGGGTCGATATCTCCGTGTTGCTGTTTCCCCAGGTCTCCACGCCCTTGTGTGTTTCTTTTGCTTAACGTTTGCCACCTGAAGCCAGCCTCTCTTGCCCATCTTCCTCAGTTTCAGAGGGTAGATATTTCAGGGTTGCTTTTTCCCCAGGTCTCCACGCCTTTGTGTTTTGTTTTTGCTTAACGATTGCCACCTGAGCTAGCCTCTCTTGCCCATGTTCCTCAGTTTCAGAGGGTAGATATTTCAGGGTTGCTTTGTCCCCAGGGCTCCACGCCTTTGTGCTTTGTTTTTGCTTAAGGATTGCCACCTGAGGTAGCCTCTCTTGCCCATCTTCCTCAGTTTCAGAGGGTGGATTTCTCCGTGTTGCTTTTTCCCCAGGTCTCCACGCCCTTGTGTGTTTCTTTTGCTTAAAGATTGCCACCTGAGCTAGCCTCTGTTGCCCATCTTCGTCCGTTTCAGAGGGTGGATTTCTCAGTGTTGCCTTTTCGCCAGCTCCCCACGCCCTTGTGTGTTTCTTTTGCTTAAAGATTGTCACCTGAGCTAGGCACTGTTGCCCTGCTTCCTCAGTTTCAGAGGGTACCTTTTTCAGGGTTGCTTTTTCACCGGGTCTCCTCGCCATTGTATTTTTTTATCTTATTTTTTTTGCTTAAAGATTGCCACCTGAGCTAGCCTCTGTTGCGCTTCTTTCTCAGTTCTAGAGGGTAGATTTCTCCGTGTTGCTTTTTCCCCAGGTCTCCACGCACTTCCTTTTTTTTTTCTGCTTAAAAATTGCCACCTGAGCTAGCCTCTGTTGTCCATCTTCGTCGGTTTCAGAGGGTAGATTTCTCACTGTTGCTTTTTTGCCAGGTCTGCACGCCCTTGTGTTTTCTTTCTGCTTAAAGGTTGCAACCTGAGCTAGCTTCTTTTGCCCATGTCCCTCAGTTTCAGAGGGTGGATTTCTCCGTGTTGCTTTTTCCCCAGGCCTCCACGCCCTTGTGTGTTTCTTTTGCTTAAAGATTGCCACCTGAAGCCAGCCTCTCTTGCCCATCTTCCTCAGTTTCAGAGGGTAGATATTTCAGGGTTGCTTTTTCCCCAGGTCTCCACGCCTTTGTGTTTTGTTTTTGCTTAACGATTGCCACCTGAGCTAGCCTCTCTTGCCCATGTTCCTCAGTTTCAGAGGGTAGATATTTCAGGGTTGCTTTGTCCCCAGGGCTCCACGCCTTTGTGCTTTGTTTTTGCTTAAGGATTGCCACCTGAGGTAGCCTCTCTTGCCCATCTTCCTCAGTTTCAGAGGGTGGATTTCTCCGTGTTGCTTTTTCCCCAGGTCTCCACGCCCTTGTGTGTTTCTTTTGCTTAAAGATTGCCACCTGAGCTAGCCTCTGTTGCCCATCTTCGTCCGTTTCAGAGGGTGGATTTCTCAGTGTTGCCTTTTCGCCAGCTCCCCACGCCCTTGTGTGTTTCTTTTGCTTAAAGATTGTCACCTGAGCTAGGCACTGTTGCCCTGCTTCCTCAGTTTCAGAGGGTACCTTTTTCAGGGTTGCTTTTTCACCGGGTCTCCTCGCCATTGTATTTTTTTATCTTATTTTTTTTGCTTAAAGATTGCCACCTGAGCTAGCCTCTGTTGCGCTTCTTTCTCAGTTCTAGAGGGTAGATTTCTCCGTGTTGCTTTTTCCCCAGGTCTCCACGCACTTCCTTTTTTTTTTCTGCTTAAAAATTGCCACCTGGGCTAGCCTCTGTTGTCCATCTTCGTCGGTTTCAGAGGGTAGATTTCTCACTGTTGCTTTTTTGCCAGGTCTGCACGCCCTTGTGTTTTTTTTCTGCTTAAAGGTTGCAACCTGAGCTAGCTTCTTTTGCCCATGTCCCTCAGTTTCAGAGGGTGGATTTCTCCGTGTTGCTTTTTCCCCAGGCCTCCACGCCCTTGTGTGTTTCTTTTGCTTAAAGATTGCCACCTGAAGCCAGCCTCTCTTGCCCATCTTCCTCAGTTTCAGAGGGTAGATATTTCAGGGTTGCTTTTTCCCCAGGTCTCCACGCCTTTGGGTTTTGTTTTTGCTTAACGAGTGCCACCTGAGCTAGCCTCTCTTGCCCATGTTCCTCAGTTTCAGAGGGTAGATATTTCAGGGTTGCTTTGTCCCCAGGGCTCCACGCCTTTGTGCTTTGTTTTTGCTTAAGGATTGCCACCTGAGGTAGCCTCTCTTGCCCATCTTCCTCAGTTTCAGAGGGTGGATTTCTCCGTGTTGCTTTTTCCCCAGGTCTCCACGCCCTTGTGTGTTTCTTTTGCTTAAAGATTGCCACCTGAGCTAGCCTCTGTTGCCCATCTTCGTCCGTTTCAGAGGGTGGATTTCTCAGTGTTGCCTTTTCGCCAGCTCCCCACGCCCTTGTGTGTTTCTTTTGCTTAAAGATTGTCACCTGAGCTAGGCACTGTTGCCCTGCTTCCTCAGTTTCAGAGGGTACCTTTTTCAGGGTTGCTATTTCACCGGGTCTCCTCGCCATTGTATTTTTTTATCTTATTTTTTTTGCTTAAAGATTGCCACCTGAGCTAGCCTCTGTTGCGCTTCTTTCTCAGTTCTAGAGGGTAGATTTCTCCGTGTTGCTTTTTCCCCAGGTCTCCACGCACTTCCTTTTATTTTTCCTTAAAAATTGCCACCTGAGCTAGCCTCTGTTGTCCATCTTCGTCGGTTTCAGAGGGTAGATTTCTCACTGTTGCTTTTTTGCCAGGTCTGCACGCCCTTGTGTTTTTTTTCTGCTTAAAGGTTGCAACCTGAGCTAGCTTCTTTTGCCCATGTCCCTCAGTTTCAGAGGGTGGATTTCTCCGTGTTGCTTTTTCCCCAGGCCTCCACGCCCTTGTGTGTTTCTTTTGCTTAAAGATTGCCACCTGAAGCCAGCCTCTCTTGCCCATCTTCCTCAGTTTCAGAGGGTAGATATTTCAGGGTTGCTTTTTCCCCAGGTCTCCACGCCTTTGGGTTTTGTTTTTGCTTAACGAGTGCCACCTGAGCTAGCCTCTCTTGCCCATGTTCCTCAGTTTCAGAGGGTAGATATTTCAGGGTTGCTTTGTCCCCAGGGCTCCACGCCTTTGTGCTTTGTTTTTGCTTAAGGATTGCCACCTGAGGTAGCCTCTCTTGCCCATCTTCCTCAGTTTCAGAGGGTGGATTTCTCCGTGTTGCTTTTTCCCCAGGTCTCCACGCCCTTGTGTGTTTCTTTTGCTTAAAGATTGCCACCTGAGCTAGCCTCTGTTGCCCATCTTCGTCCGTTTCAGAGGGTGGATTTCTCAGTGTTGCCTTTTCGCCAGCTCCCCACGCCCTTGTGTGTTTCTTTTGCTTAAAGATTGTCACCTGAGCTAGGCACTGTTGCCCTGCTTCCTCAGTTTCAGAGGGTACCTTTTTCAGGGTTGCTTTTTCACCGGGTCTCCTCGCCATTGTATTTTTTTATCTTATTTTTTTTGCTTAAAGATTGCCACCTGAGCTAGCCTCTGTTGCGCTTCTTTCTCAGTTCTAGAGGGTAGATTTCTCCGTGTTGCTTTTTCCCCAGGTCTCCACGCACTTCCTTTTATTTTTCCTTAAAAATTGCCACCTGAGCTAGCCTCTGTTGTCCATCTTCGTCGGTTTCAGAGGGTAGATTTCTCACTGTTGCTTTTTTGCCAGGTCTGCACGCCCTTGTGTTTTTTTTCTGCTTCAAGGTTGCAACCTGAGCTAGCTTCTTTTGCCCATGTTCCTCAGTTTCAGAGGGTGGATTTCTCCGTGTTGCTTTTTCCCCAGGCCTCCACGCCCTTGTGTGTTTCTTTTGCTTAACGATTGCCACCTGAGCTAGCCTCTGTTGCCCATCTTCGTCCGTTTCAGAGGGTGGATTTCTCAGTGTTGCCTTTTCCCCAGCTCCCCACGCCCTTGTGTGTTTCTTTTGCTTAAAGATTGCCACCTGAAGCCAGCCTCTCTTGCCCATCTTCCTCAGTTTCAGAGGGTAGATATTTCAGGGTTGCTTTTTCCCCAGGTCTCCACGCCTTTGGGTTTTGTTTTTGCTTAACGATTGCCACCTGAGCTAGCCTCTCTTGCCCATCTTCCTGAGTTTCAGAGGGTCGATATCTCCGTGTTGCTGTTTCCCCAGGTCTCCACGCCCTTGTGTGTTTCTTTTGCTTAACGTTTGCCACCTGAAGCCAGCCTCTCTTGCCCATCTTCCTCAGTTTCAGAGGGTAGATATTTCAGGGTTGCTTTTTCCCCAGGTCTCCACGCCTTTGTGTTTTGTTTTTGCTTAACGATTGCCACCTGAGCTAGCCTCTCTTGCCCATGTTCCTCAGTTTCAGAGGGTAGATATTTCAGGGTTGCTTTGTCCCCAGGGCTCCACGCCTTTGTGCTTTGTTTTTGCTTAAGGATTGCCACCTGAGGTAGCCTCTCTTGCCCATCTTCCTCAGTTTCAGAGGGTGGATTTCTCCGTGTTGCTTTTTCCCCAGGTCTCCACGCCCTTGTGTGTTTCTTTTGCTTAAAGATTGCCACCTGAGCTAGCCTCTGTTGCCCATCTTCGTCCGTTTCAGAGGGTGGATTTCTCAGTGTTGCCTTTTCGCCAGCTCCCCACGCCCTTGTGTGTTTCTTTTGCTTAAAGATTGTCACCTGAGCTAGGCACTGTTGCCCTGCTTCCTCAGTTTCAGAGGGTACCTTTTTCAGGGTTGCTTTTTCACCGGGTCTCCTCGCCATTGTATTTTTTTATCTTATTTTTTTTGCTTAAAGATTGCCACCTGAGCTAGCCTCTGTTGCGCTTCTTTCTCAGTTCTAGAGGGTAGATTTCTCCGTGTTGCTTTTTCCCCAGGTCTCCACGCACTTCCTTTTTTTTTTCTGCTTAAAAATTGCCACCTGAGCTAGCCTCTGTTGTCCATCTTCGTCGGTTTCAGAGGGTAGATTTCTCACTGTTGCTTTTTTGCCAGGTCTGCACGCCCTTGTGTTTTTTTTCTGCTTAAAGGTTGCAACCTGAGCTAGCTTCTTTTGCCCATGTCCCTCAGTTTCAGAGGGTGGATTTCTCCGTGTTGCTTTTTCCCCAGGCCTCCACGCCCTTGTGTGTTTCTTTTGCTTAAAGATTGCCACCTGAAGCCAGCCTCTCTTGCCCATCTTCCTCAGTTTCAGAGGGTAGATATTTCAGGGTTGCTTTTTCCCCAGGTCTCCACGCCTTTGTGTTTTGTTTTTGCTTAACGATTGCCACCTGAGCTAGCCTCTCTTGCCCATGTTCCTCAGTTTCAGAGGGTAGATATTTCAGGGTTGCTTTGTCCCCAGGGCTCCACGCCTTTGTGCTTTGTTTTTGCTTAAGGATTGCCACCTGAGGTAGCCTCTCTTGCCCATCTTCCTCAGTTTCAGAGGGTGGATTTCTCCGTGTTGCTTTTTCCCCAGGTCTCCACGCCCTTGTGTGTTTCTTTTGCTTAAAGATTGCCACCTGAGCTAGCCTCTGTTGCCCATCTTCGTCCGTTTCAGAGGGTGGATTTCTCAGTGTTGCCTTTTCGCCAGCTCCCCACGCCCTTGTGTGTTTCTTTTGCTTAAAGATTGTCACCTGAGCTAGGCACTGTTGCCCTGCTTCCTCAGTTTCAGAGGGTACCTTTTTCAGGGTTGCTTTTTCACCGGGTCTCCTCGCCATTGTATTTTTTTATCTTATTTTTTTTGCTTAAAGATTGCCACCTGAGCTAGCCTCTGTTGCGCTTCTTTCTCAGTTCTAGAGGGTAGATTTCTCCGTGTTGCTTTTTCCCCAGGTCTCCACGCACTTCCTTTTTTTTTTCTGCTTAAAAATTGCCACCTGGGCTAGCCTCTGTTGTCCATCTTCGTCGGTTTCAGAGGGTAGATTTCTCACTGTTGCTTTTTTGCCAGGTCTGCACGCCCTTGTGTTTTTTTTCTGCTTCAAGGTTGCAACCTGAGCTAGCTTCTTTTGCCCATGTCCCTCAGTTTCAGAGGGTGGATTTCTCCGTGTTGCTTTTTCCCCAGGCCTCCACGCCCTTGTGTGTTTCTTTTGCTTAAAGATTGCCACCTGAAGCCAGCCTCTCTTGCCCATCTTCCTCAGTTTCAGAGGGTAGATATTTCAGGGTTGCTTTTTCCCCAGGTCTCCACGCCTTTGGGTTTTGTTTTTGCTTAACGAGTGCCACCTGAGCTAGCCTCTCTTGCCCATGTTCCTCAGTTTCAGAGGGTAGATATTTCAGGGTTGCTTTGTCCCCAGGGCTCCACGCCTTTGTGCTTTGTTTTTGCTTAAGGATTGCCACCTGAGGTAGCCTCTCTTGCCCATCTTCCTCAGTTTCAGAGGGTGGATTTCTCCGTGTTGCTTTTTCCCCAGGTCTCCACGCCCTTGTGTGTTTCTTTTGCTTAAAGATTGCCACCTGAGCTAGCCTCTGTTGCCCATCTTCGTCCGTTTCAGAGGGTGGATTTCTCAGTGTTGCCTTTTCGCCAGCTCCCCACGCCCTTGTGTGTTTCTTTTGCTTAAAGATTGTCACCTGAGCTAGGCACTGTTGCCCTGCTTCCTCAGTTTCAGAGGGTACCTTTTTCAGGGTTGCTTTTTCACCGGGTCTCCTCGCCATTGTATTTTTTTATCTTATTTTTTTTGCTTAAAGATTGCCACCTGAGCTAGCCTCTGTTGCGCTTCTTTCTCAGTTCTAGAGGGTAGATTTCTCCGTGTTGCTTTTTCCCCAGGTCTCCACGCACTTCCTTTTATTTTTCCTTAAAAATTGCCACCTGAGCTAGCCTCTGTTGTCCATCTTCGTCGGTTTCAGAGGGTAGATTTCTCACTGTTGCTTTTTTGCCAGGTCTGCACGCCCTTGTGTTTTTTTTCTGCTTCAAGGTTGCAACCTGAGCTAGCTTCTTTTGCCCATGTTCCTCAGTTTCAGAGGGTGGATTTCTCCGTGTTGCTTTTTCCCCAGGCCTCCACGCCCTTGTGTGTTTCTTTTGCTTAACGATTGCCACCTGAGCTAGCCTCTGTTGCCCATCTTCGTCCGTTTCAGAGGGTGGATTTCTCAGTGTTGCCTTTTCCCCAGCTCCCCACGCCCTTGTGTGTTTCTTTTGCTTAAAGATTGCCACCTGAAGCCAGCCTCTCTTGCCCATCTTCCTCAGTTTCAGAGGGTAGATATTTCAGGGTTGCTTTGTCCCCAGGGCTCCACGCCTTTGTGCTTTGTTTTTGCTTAAGGATTGCCACCTGAGGTAGCCTCTCTTGCCCATCTTCCTCAGTTTCAGAGGGTGGATTTCTCCGTGTTGCTTTTTCCCCAGGTCTCCACGCCCTTGTGTGTTTCTTTTGCTTAAAGATTGCCACCTGAGCTAGCCTCTGTTGCCCATCTTCGTCCGTTTCAGAGGGTGGATTTCTCAGTGTTGCCTTTTCGCCAGCTCCCCACGCCCTTGTGTGTTTCTTTTGCTTAAAGATTGTCACCTGAGCTAGGCACTGTTGCCCTGCTTCCTCAGTTTCAGAGGGTACCTTTTTCAGGGTTGCTTTTTCACCGGGTCTCCTCGCCATTGTATTTTTTTATCTTATTTTTTTTGCTTAAAGATTGCCACCTGAGCTAGCCTCTGTTGCGCTTCTTTCTCAGTTCTAGAGGGTAGATTTCTCCGTGTTGCTTTTTCCCCAGGCCTCCACGCACTTCCTTTTATTTTTCCTTAAAAATTGCCACCTGAGCTAGCCTCTGTTGTCCATCTTCGTCGGTTTCAGAGGGTAGATTTCTCACTGTTGCTTTTTTGCCAGGTCTGCACGCCCTTGTGTTTTTTTTCTGCTTCAAGGTTGCAACCTGAGCTAGCTTCTTTTGCCCATGTCCCTCAGTTTCAGAGGGTGGATTTCTCCGTGTTGCTTTTTCCCCAGGCCTCCACGCCCTTGTGTGTTTCTTTTGCTTAAAGATTGCCACCTGAAGCCAGCCTCTCTTGCCCATCTTCCTCAGTTTCAGAGGGTAGATATTTCAGGGTTGCTTTTTCCCCAGGTCTCCACGCCTTTGGGTTTTGTTTTTGCTTAACGAGTGCCACCTGAGCTAGCCTCTCTTGCCCATGTTCCTCAGTTTCAGAGGGTAGATATTTCAGGGTTGCTTTGTCCCCAGGGCTCCACGCCTTTGTGCTTTGTTTTTGCTTAAGGATTGCCACCTGAGGTAGCCTCTCTTGCCCATCTTCCTCAGTTTCAGAGGGTGGATTTCTCCGTGTTGCTTTTTCCCCAGGTCTCCACGCCCTTGTGTGTTTCTTTTGCTTAAAGATTGCCACCTGAGCTAGCCTCTGTTGCCCATCTTCGTCCGTTTCAGAGGGTGGATTTCTCAGTGTTGCCTTTTCGCCAGCTCCCCACGCCCTTGTGTGTTTCTTTTGCTTAAAGATTGTCACCTGAGCTAGGCACTGTTGCCCTGCTTCCTCAGTTTCAGAGGGTACCTTTTTCAGGGTTGCTTTTTCACCGGGTCTCCTCGCCATTGTATTTTTTTATCTTATTTTTTTTGCTTAAAGATTGCCACCTGAGCTAGCCTCTGTTGCGCTTCTTTCTCAGTTCTAGAGGGTAGATTTCTCCGTGTTGCTTTTTCCCCAGGTCTCCACGCACTTCCTTTTATTTTTCCTTAAAAATTGCCACCTGAGCTAGCCTCTGTTGTCCATCTTCGTCGGTTTCAGAGGGTAGATTTCTCACTGTTGCTTTTTTGCCAGGTCTGCACGCCCTTGTGTTTTTTTTCTGCTTCAAGGTTGCAACCTGAGCTAGCTTCTTTTGCCCATGTTCCTCAGTTTCAGAGGGTGGATTTCTCCGTGTTGCTTTTTCCCCAGGCCTCCACGCCCTTGTGTGTTTCTTTTGCTTAACGATTGCCACCTGAGCTAGCCTCTGTTGCCCATCTTCGTCCGTTTCAGAGGGTGGATTTCTCAGTGTTGCCTTTTCCCCAGCTCCCCACGCCCTTGTGTGTTTCTTTTGCTTAAAGATTGCCACCTGAAGCCAGCCTCTCTTGCCCATCTTCCTCAGTTTCAGAGGGTAGATATTTCAGGGTTGCTTTGTCCCCAGGGCTCCACGCCTTTGTGCTTTGTTTTTGCTTAAGGATTGCCACCTGAGGTAGCCTCTCTTGCCCATCTTCCTCAGTTTCAGAGGGTGGATTTCTCCGTGTTGCTTTTTCCCCAGGTCTCCACGCCCTTGTGTGTTTCTTTTGCTTAAAGATTGCCACCTGAGCTAGCCTCTGTTGCCCATCTTCGTCCGTTTCAGAGGGTGGATTTCTCAGTGTTGCCTTTTCGCCAGCTCCCCACGCCCTTGTGTGTTTCTTTTGCTTAAAGATTGTCACCTGAGCTAGGCACTGTTGCCCTGCTTCCTCAGTTTCAGAGGGTACCTTTTTCAGGGTTGCTTTTTCACCGGGTCTCCTCGCCATTGTATTTTTTTATCTTATTTTTTTTGCTTAAAGATTGCCACCTGAGCTAGCCTCTGTTGCGCTTCTTTCTCAGTTCTAGAGGGTAGATTTCTCCGTGTTGCTTTTTCCCCAGGCCTCCACGCACTTCCTTTTATTTTTCCTTAAAAATTGCCACCTGAGCTAGCCTCTGTTGTCCATCTTCGTCGGTTTCAGAGGGTAGATTTCTCACTGTTGCTTTTTTGCCAGGTCTGCACGCCCTTGTGTTTTTTTTCTGCTTCAAGGTTGCAACCTGAGCTAGCTTCTTTTGCCCATGTTCCTCAGTTTCAGAGGGTGGATTTCTCCGTGTTGCTTTTTCCCCAGGCCTCCACGCCCTTGTGTGTTTCTTTTGCTTAACGATTGCCACCTGAGCTAGCCTCTGTTGCCCATCTTCGTCCGTTTCAGAGGGTGGATTTCTCAGTGTTGCCTTTTCCCCAGCTCCCCACGCCCTTGTGTGTTTCTTTTGCTTAAAGATTGCCACCTGAAGCCAGCCTCTCTTGCCCATCTTCCTCAGTTTCAGAGGGTAGATATTTCAGGGTTGCTTTTTCCCCAGGTCTCCACGCCTTTGGGTTTTGTTTTTGCTTAACGATTGCCACCTGAGCTAGCCTCTCTTGCCCATCTTCCTGAGTTTCAGAGGGTCGATATCTCCGTGTTGCTGTTTCCCCAGGTCTCCACGCCCTTGTGTGTTTCTTTTGCTTAACGTTTGCCACCTGAAGCCAGCCTCTCTTGCCCATCTTCCTCAGTTTCAGAGGGTAGATATTTCAGGGTTGCTTTTTCCCCAGGTCTCCACGCCTTTGTGTTTTGTTTTTGCTTAACGATTGCCACCTGAGCTAGCCTCTCTTGCCCATGTTCCTCAGTTTCAGAGGGTAGATATTTCAGGGTTGCTTTGTCCCCAGGGCTCCACGCCTTTGTGCTTTGTTTTTGCTTAAGGATTGCCACCTGAGGTAGCCTCTCTTGCCCATCTTCCTCAGTTTCAGAGGGTGGATTTCTCCGTGTTGCTTTTTCCCCAGGTCTCCACGCCCTTGTGTGTTTCTTTTGCTTAAAGATTGCCACCTGAGCTAGCCTCTGTTGCCCATCTTCGTCCGTTTCAGAGGGTGGATTTCTCAGTGTTGCCTTTTCGCCAGCTCCCCACGCCCTTGTGTGTTTCTTTTGCTTAAAGATTGTCACCTGAGCTAGGCACTGTTGCCCTGCTTCCTCAGTTTCAGAGGGTACCTTTTTCAGGGTTGCTTTTTCACCGGGTCTCCTCGCCATTGTATTTTTTTATCTTATTTTTTTTGCTTAAAGATTGCCACCTGAGCTAGCCTCTGTTGCGCTTCTTTCTCAGTTCTAGAGGGTAGATTTCTCCGTGTTGCTTTTTCCCCAGGTCTCCACGCACTTCCTTTTTTTTTTCTGCTTAAAAATTGCCACCTGAGCTAGCCTCTGTTGTCCATCTTCGTCGGTTTCAGAGGGTAGATTTCTCACTGTTGCTTTTTTGCCAGGTCTGCACGCCCTTGTGTTTTTTTTCTGCTTAAAGGTTGCAACCTGAGCTAGCTTCTTTTGCCCATGTCCCTCAGTTTCAGAGGGTGGATTTCTCCGTGTTGCTTTTTCCCCAGGCCTCCACGCCCTTGTGTGTTTCTTTTGCTTAAAGATTGCCACCTGAAGCCAGCCTCTCTTGCCCATCTTCCTCAGTTTCAGAGGGTAGATATTTCAGGGTTGCTTTTTCCCCAGGTCTCCACGCCTTTGGGTTTTGTTTTTGCTTAACGAGTGCCACCTGAGCTAGCCTCTCTTGCCCATGTTCCTCAGTTTCAGAGGGTAGATATTTCAGGGTTGCTTTGTCCCCAGGGCTCCACGCCTTTGTGCTTTGTTTTTGCTTAAGGATTGCCACCTGAGGTAGCCTCTCTTGCCCATCTTCCTCAGTTTCAGAGGGTGGATTTCTCCGTGTTGCTTTTTCCCCAGGTCTCCACGCCCTTGTGTGTTTCTTTTGCTTAAAGATTGCCACCTGAGCTAGCCTCTGTTGCCCATCTTCGTCCGTTTCAGAGGGTGGATTTCTCAGTGTTGCCTTTTCGCCAGCTCCCCACGCCCTTGTGTGTTTCTTTTGCTTAAAGATTGTCACCTGAGCTAGGCACTGTTGCCCTGCTTCCTCAGTTTCAGAGGGTACCTTTTTCAGGGTTGCTTTTTCACCGGGTCTCCTCGCCATTGTATTTTTTTATCTTATTTTTTTTGCTTAAAGATTGCCACCTGAGCTAGCCTCTGTTGCGCTTCTTTCTCAGTTCTAGAGGGTAGATTTCTCCGTGTTGCTTTTTCCCCAGGTCTCCACGCACTTCCTTTTTTTTTTCTGCTTAAAAATTGCCACCTGAGCTAGCCTCTGTTGTCCATCTTCGTCGGTTTCAGAGGGTAGATTTCTCACTGTTGCTTTTTTGCCAGGTCTGCACGCCCTTGTGTTTTTTTTCTGCTTCAAGGTTGCAACCTGAGCTAGCTTCTTTTGCCCATGTTCCTCAGTTTCAGAGGGTGGATTTCTCCGTGTTGCTTTTTCCCCAGGCCTCCACGCCCTTGTGTGTTTCTTTTGCTTAACGATTGCCACCTGAGCTAGCCTCTGTTGCCCATCTTCGTCCGTTTCAGAGGGTGGATTTCTCAGTGTTGCCTTTTCCCCAGCTCCCCACGCCCTTGTGTGTTTCTTTTGCTTAAAGATTGCCACCTGAAGCCAGCCTCTCTTGCCCATCTTCCTCAGTTTCAGAGGGTAGATATTTCAGGGTTGCTTTGTCCCCAGGGCTCCACGCCTTTGTGCTTTGTTTTTGCTTAAGGATTGCCACCTGAGGTAGCCTCTCTTGCCCATCTTCCTCAGTTTCAGAGGGTGGATTTCTCCGTGTTGCTTTTTCCCCAGGTCTCCACGCCCTTGTGTGTTTCTTTTGCTTAAAGATTGCCACCTGAGCTAGCCTCTGTTGCCCATCTTCGTCCGTTTCAGAGGGTGGATTTCTCAGTGTTGCCTTTTCGCCAGCTCCCCACGCCCTTGTGTGTTTCTTTTGCTTAAAGATTGTCACCTGAGCTAGGCACTGTTGCCCTGCTTCCTCAGTTTCAGAGGGTACCTTTTTCAGGGTTGCTTTTTCACCGGGTCTCCTCGCCATTGTATTTTTTTATCTTATTTTTTTTGCTTAAAGATTGCCACCTGAGCTAGCCTCTGTTGCGCTTCTTTCTCAGTTCTAGAGGGTAGATTTCTCCGTGTTGCTTTTTCCCCAGGCCTCCACGCACTTCCTTTTATTTTTCCTTAAAAATTGCCACCTGAGCTAGCCTCTGTTGTCCATCTTCGTCGGTTTCAGAGGGTAGATTTCTCACTGTTGCTTTTTTGCCAGGTCTGCACGCCCTTGTGTTTTTTTTCTGCTTCAAGGTTGCAACCTGAGCTAGCTTCTTTTGCCCATGTTCCTCAGTTTCAGAGGGTGGATTTCTCCGTGTTGCTTTTTCCCCAGGCCTCCACGCCCTTGTGTGTTTCTTTTGCTTAACGATTGCCACCTGAGCTAGCCTCTGTTGCCCATCTTCGTCCGTTTCAGAGGGTGGATTTCTCAGTGTTGCCTTTTCCCCAGCTCCCCACGCCCTTGTGTGTTTCTTTTGCTTAAAGATTGCCACCTGAAGCCAGCCTCTCTTGCCCATCTTCCTCAGTTTCAGAGGGTAGATATTTCAGGGTTGCTTTTTCCCCAGGTCTCCACGCCTTTGGGTTTTGTTTTTGCTTAACGATTGCCACCTGAGCTAGCCTCTCTTGCCCATCTTCCTGAGTTTCAGAGGGTCGATATCTCCGTGTTGCTGTTTCCCCAGGTCTCCACGCCCTTGTGTGTTTCTTTTGCTTAACGTTTGCCACCTGAAGCCAGCCTCTCTTGCCCATCTTCCTCAGTTTCAGAGGGTAGATATTTCAGGGTTGCTTTTTCCCCAGGTCTCCACGCCTTTGTGTTTTGTTTTTGCTTAACGATTGCCACCTGAGCTAGCCTCTCTTGCCCATGTTCCTCAGTTTCAGAGGGTAGATATTTCAGGGTTGCTTTGTCCCCAGGGCTCCACGCCTTTGTGCTTTGTTTTTGCTTAAGGATTGCCACCTGAGGTAGCCTCTCTTGCCCATCTTCCTCAGTTTCAGAGGGTGGATTTCTCCGTGTTGCTTTTTCCCCAGGTCTCCACGCCCTTGTGTGTTTCTTTTGCTTAAAGATTGCCACCTGAGCTAGCCTCTGTTGCCCATCTTCGTCCGTTTCAGAGGGTGGATTTCTCAGTGTTGCCTTTTCGCCAGCTCCCCACGCCCTTGTGTGTTTCTTTTGCTTAAAGATTGTCACCTGAGCTAGGCACTGTTGCCCTGCTTCCTCAGTTTCAGAGGGTACCTTTTTCAGGGTTGCTTTTTCACCGGGTCTCCTCGCCATTGTATTTTTTTATCTTATTTTTTTTGCTTAAAGATTGCCACCTGAGCTAGCCTCTGTTGCGCTTCTTTCTCAGTTCTAGAGGGTAGATTTCTCCGTGTTGCTTTTTCCCCAGGTCTCCACGCACTTCCTTTTTTTTTTCTGCTTAAAAATTGCCACCTGAGCTAGCCTCTGTTGTCCATCTTCGTCGGTTTCAGAGGGTAGATTTCTCACTGTTGCTTTTTTGCCAGGTCTGCACGCCCTTGTGTTTTTTTTCTGCTTAAAGGTTGCAACCTGAGCTAGCTTCTTTTGCCCATGTCCCTCAGTTTCAGAGGGTGGATTTCTCCGTGTTGCTTTTTCCCCAGGCCTCCACGCCCTTGTGTGTTTCTTTTGCTTAAAGATTGCCACCTGAAGCCAGCCTCTCTTGCCCATCTTCCTCAGTTTCAGAGGGTAGATATTTCAGGGTTGCTTTTTCCCCAGGTCTCCACGCCTTTGGGTTTTGTTTTTGCTTAACGAGTGCCACCTGAGCTAGCCTCTCTTGCCCATGTTCCTCAGTTTCAGAGGGTAGATATTTCAGGGTTGCTTTGTCCCCAGGGCTCCACGCCTTTGTGCTTTGTTTTTGCTTAAGGATTGCCACCTGAGGTAGCCTCTCTTGCCCATCTTCCTCAGTTTCAGAGGGTGGATTTCTCCGTGTTGCTTTTTCCCCAGGTCTCCACGCCCTTGTGTGTTTCTTTTGCTTAAAGATTGCCACCTGAGCTAGCCTCTGTTGCCCATCTTCGTCCGTTTCAGAGGGTGGATTTCTCAGTGTTGCCTTTTCGCCAGCTCCCCACGCCCTTGTGTGTTTCTTTTGCTTAAAGATTGTCACCTGAGCTAGGCACTGTTGCCCTGCTTCCTCAGTTTCAGAGGGTACCTTTTTCAGGGTTGCTTTTTCACCGGGTCTCCTCGCCATTGTATTTTTTTATCTTATTTTTTTTGCTTAAAGATTGCCACCTGAGCTAGCCTCTGTTGCGCTTCTTTCTCAGTTCTAGAGGGTAGATTTCTCCGTGTTGCTTTTTCCCCAGGTCTCCACGCACTTCCTTTTTTTTTTCTGCTTAAAAATTGCCACCTGAGCTAGCCTCTGTTGTCCATCTTCGTCGGTTTCAGAGGGTAGATTTCTCACTGTTGCTTTTTTGCCAGGTCTGCACGCCCTTGTGTTTTTTTTCTGCTTAAAGGTTGCAACCTGAGCTAGCTTCTTTTGCCCATGTCCCTCAGTTTCAGAGGGTGGATTTCTCCGTGTTGCTTTTTCCCCAGGCCTCCACGCCCTTGTGTGTTTCTTTTGCTTAACGATTGCCACCTGAGCTAGCCTCTGTTGCCCATCTTCGTCCGTTTCAGAGGGTGGATTTCTCAGTGTTGCCTTTTCCCCAGCTCCCCACGCCCTTGTGTGTTTCTTTTGCTTAAAGATTGCCACCTGAAGCCAGCCTCTCTTGCCCATCTTCCTCAGTTTCAGAGGGTAGATATTTCAGGGTTGCTTTTTCCCCAGGTCTCCACGCCTTTGGGTTTTGTTTTTGCTTAACGAGTGCCACCTGAGCTAGCCTCTCTTGCCCATGTTCCTCAGTTTCAGAGGGTAGATATTTCAGGGTTGCTTTGTCCCCAGGGCTCCACGCCTTTGTGCTTTGTTTTTGCTTAAGGATTGCCACCTGAGGTAGCCTCTCTTGCCCATCTTCCTCAGTTTCAGAGGGTGGATTTCTCCGTGTTGCTTTTTCCCCAGGTCTCCACGCCCTTGTGTGTTTCTTTTGCTTAAAGATTGCCACCTGAGCTAGCCTCTGTTGCCCATCTTCGTCCGTTTCAGAGGGTGGATTTCTCAGTGTTGCCTTTTCGCCAGCTCCCCACGCCCTTGTGTGTTTCTTTTGCTTAAAGATTGTCACCTGAGCTAGGCACTGTTGCCCTGCTTCCTCAGTTTCAGAGGGTACCTTTTTCAGGGTTGCTTTTTGACCGGGTCTCCTCGCCATTGTATTTTTTTATCTTATTTTTTTTGCTTAAAGATTGCCACCTGAGCTAGCCTCTGTTGCGCTTCTTTCTCAGTTCTAGAGGGTAGATTTCTCCGTGTTGCTTTTTCCCCAGGTCTCCACGCACTTCCTTTTTTTTTTCTGCTTAAAAATTGCCACCTGAGCTAGCCTCTGTTGTCCATCTTCGTCGGTTTCAGAGGGTAGATTTCTCACTGTTGCTTTTTTGCCAGGTCTGCACGCCCTTGTGTTTTTTTTCTGCTTAAAGGTTGCAACCTGAGCTAGCTTCTTTTGCCCATGTCCCTCAGTTTCAGAGGGTGGATTTCTCCGTGTTGCTTTTTCCCCAGGCCTCCACGCCCTTGTGTGTTTCTTTTGCTTAACGATTGCCACCTGAGCTAGCCTCTGTTGCCCATCTTCGTCCGTTTCAGAGGGTGGATTTCTCAGTGTTGCCTTTTCCCCAGCTCCCCACGCCCTTGTGTGTTTCTTTTGCTTAAAGATTGCCACCTGAAGCCAGCCTCTCTTGCCCATCTTCCTCAGTTTCAGAGGGTAGATATTTCAGGGTTGCTTTTTCCCCAGGTCTCCACGCCTTTGGGTTTTGTTTTTGCTTAACGAGTGCCACCTGAGCTAGCCTCTCTTGCCCATGTTCCTCAGTTTCAGAGGGTAGATATTTCAGGGTTGCTTTGTCCCCAGGGCTCCACGCCTTTGTGCTTTGTTTTTGCTTAAGGATTGCCACCTGAGGTAGCCTCTCTTGCCCATCTTCCTCAGTTTCAGAGGGTGGATTTCTCCGTGTTGCTTTTTCCCCAGGTCTCCACGCCCTTGTGTGTTTCTTTTGCTTAAAGATTGCCACCTGAGCTAGCCTCTGTTGCCCATCTTCGTCCGTTTCAGAGGGTGGATTTCTCAGTGTTGCCTTTTCGCCAGCTCCCCACGCCCTTGTGTGTTTCTTTTGCTTAAAGATTGTCACCTGAGCTAGGCACTGTTGCCCTGCTTCCTCAGTTTCAGAGGGTACCTTTTTCAGGGTTGCTTTTTCACCGGGTCTCCTCGCCATTGTATTTTTTTATCTTATTTTTTTTGCTTAAAGATTGCCACCTGAGCTAGCCTCTGTTGCGCTTCTTTCTCAGTTCTAGAGGGTAGATTTCTCCGTGTTGCTTTTTCCCCAGGTCTCCACGCACTTCCTTTTATTTTTCCTTAAAAATTGCCACCTGAGCTAGCCTCTGTTGTCCATCTTCGTCGGTTTCAGAGGGTAGATTTCTCACTGTTGCTTTTTTGCCAGGTCTGCACGCCCTTGTGTTTTTTTTCTGCTTCAAGGTTGCAACCTGAGCTAGCTTCTTTTGCCCATGTTCCTCAGTTTCAGAGGGTGGATTTCTCCGTGTTGCTTTTTCCCCAGGCCTCCACGCCCTTGTGTGTTTCTTTTGCTTAACGATTGCCACCTGAGCTAGCCTCTGTTGCCCATCTTCGTCCGTTTCAGAGGGTGGATTTCTCAGTGTTGCCTTTTCCCCAGCTCCCCACGCCCTTGTGTGTTTCTTTTGCTTAAAGATTGCCACCTGAAGCCAGCCTCTCTTGCCCATCTTCCTCAGTTTCAGAGGGTAGATATTTCAGGGTTGCTTTTTCCCCAGGTCTCCACGCCTTTGGGTTTTGTTTTTGCTTAACGAGTGCCACCTGATCTAGCCTCTCTTGCCCATGTTCCTCAGTTTCAGAGGGTAGATATTTCAGGGTTGCTTTGTCCCCAGGGCTCCACGCCTTTGTGCTTTGTTTTTGCTTAAGGATTGCCACCTGAGGTAGCCTCTCTTGCCCATCTTCCTCAGTTTCAGAGGGTGGATTTCTCCGTGTTGCTTTTTCCCCAGGTCTCCACGCCCTTGTGTGTTTCTTTTGCTTAAAGATTGCCACCTGAGCTAGCCTCTGTTGCCCATCTTCGTCCGTTTCAGAGGGTGGATTTCTCAGTGTTGCCTTTTCGCCAGCTCCCCACGCCCTTGTGTGTTTCTTTTGCTTAAAGATTGTCACCTGAGCTAGGCACTGTTGCCCTGCTTCCTCAGTTTCAGAGGGTACCTTTTTCAGGGTTGCTTTTTCACCGGGTCTCCTCGCCATTGTATTTTTTTATCTTATTTTTTTTGCTTAAAGATTGCCACCTGAGCTAGCCTCTGTTGCGCTTCTTTCTCAGTTCTAGAGGGTAGATTTCTCCGTGTTGCTTTTTCCCCAGGTCTCCACGCACTTCCTTTTATTTTTCCTTAAAAATTGCCACCTGAGCTAGCCTCTGTTGTCCATCTTCGTCGGTTTCAGAGGGTAGATTTCTCACTGTTGCTTTTTTGCCAGGTCTGCACGCCCTTGTGTTTTTTTTCTGCTTCAAGGTTGCAACCTGAGCTAGCTTCTTTTGCCCATGTCCCTCAGTTTCAGAGGGTGGATTTCTCAGTGTTGCTTTTTCCCCAGGCCTCCACGCCCTTGTGTGTTTCTTTTGCTTAAAGATTGCCACCTGAAGCCAGCCTCTCTTGCCCATCTTCCTCAGTTTCAGAGGGTAGATATTTCAGGGTTGCTTTTTCCCCAGGTCTCCACGCCTTTGGGTTTTGTTTTTGCTTAACGAGTGCCACCTGAGCTAGCCTCTCTTGCCCATGTTCCTCAGTTTCAGAGGGTAGATATTTCAGGGTTGCTTTGTCCCCAGGGCTCCACGCCTTTGTGCTTTGTTTTTGCTTAAGGATTGCCACCTGAGGTAGCCTCTCTTGCCCATCTTCCTCAGTTTCAGAGGGTGGATTTCTCCGTGTTGCTTTTTCCCCAGGTCTCCACGCCCTTGTGTGTTTCTTTTGCTTAAAGATTGCCACCTGAGCTAGCCTCTGTTGCCCATCTTCGTCCGTTTCAGAGGGTGGATTTCTCAGTGTTGCCTTTTCGCCAGCTCCCCACGCCCTTGTGTGTTTCTTTTGCTTAAAGATTGTCACCTGAGCTAGGCACTGTTGCCCTGCTTCCTCAGTTTCAGAGGGTACCTTTTTCAGGGTTGCTTTTTCACCGGGTCTCCTCGCCATTGTATTTTTTTATCTTATTTTTTTTGCTTAAAGATTGCCACCTGAGCTAGCCTCTGTTGCGCTTCTTTCTCAGTTCTAGAGGGTAGATTTCTCCGTGTTGCTTTTTCCCCAGGTCTCCACGCACTTCCTTTTTTTTTTCTGCTTAAAAATTGCCACCTGAGCTAGCCTCTGTTGTCCATCTTCGTCGGTTTCAGAGGGTAGATTTCTCACTGTTGCTTTTTTGCCAGGTCTGCACGCCCTTGTGTTTTTTTTCTGCTTAAAGGTTGCAACCTGAGCTAGCTTCTTTTGCCCATGTCCCTCAGTTTCAGAGGGTGGATTTCTCCGTGTTGCTTTTTCCCCAGGCCTCCACGCCCTTGTGTGTTTCTTTTGCTTAACGATTGCCACCTGAGCTAGCCTCTGTTGCCCATCTTCGTCCGTTTCAGAGGGTGGATTTCTCAGTGTTGCCTTTTCCCCAGCTCCCCACGCCCTTGTGTGTTTCTTTTGCTTAAAGATTGCCACCTGAAGCCAGCCTCTCTTGCCCATCTTCCTCAGTTTCAGAGGGTAGATATTTCAGGGTTGCTTTTTCCCCAGGTCTCCACGCCTTTGGGTTTTGTTTTTGCTTAACGAGTGCCACCTGAGCTAGCCTCTCTTGCCCATGTTCCTCAGTTTCAGAGGGTAGATATTTCAGGGTTGCTTTGTCCCCAGGGCTCCACGCCTTTGTGCTTTGTTTTTGCTTAAGGATTGCCACCTGAGGTAGCCTCTCTTGCCCATCTTCCTCAGTTTCAGAGGGTGGATTTCTCCGTGTTGCTTTTTCCCCAGGTCTCCACGCCCTTGTGTGTTTCTTTTGCTTAAAGATTGCCACCTGAGCTAGCCTCTGTTGCCCATCTTCGTCCGTTTCAGAGGGTGGATTTCTCAGTGTTGCCTTTTCGCCAGCTCCCCACGCCCTTGTGTGTTTCTTTTGCTTAAAGATTGTCACCTGAGCTAGGCACTGTTGCCCTGCTTCCTCAGTTTCAGAGGGTACCTTTTTCAGGGTTGCTTTTTGACCGGGTCTCCTCGCCATTGTATTTTTTTATCTTATTTTTTTTGCTTAAAGATTGCCACCTGAGCTAGCCTCTGTTGCGCTTCTTTCTCAGTTCTAGAGGGTAGATTTCTCCGTGTTGCTTTTTCCCCAGGTCTCCACGCACTTCCTTTTATTTTTCCTTAAAAATTGCCACCTGAGCTAGCCTCTGTTGTCCATCTTCGTCGGTTTCAGAGGGTAGATTTCTCACTGTTGCTTTTTTGCCAGGTCTGCACGCCCTTGTGTTTTTTTTCTGCTTCAAGGTTGCAACCTGAGCTAGCTTCTTTTGCCCATGTTCCTCAGTTTCAGAGGGTGGATTTCTCCGTGTTGCTTTTTCCCCAGGCCTCCACGCCCTTGTGTGTTTCTTTTGCTTAACGATTGCCACCTGAGCTAGCCTCTGTTGCCCATCTTCGTCCGTTTCAGAGGGTGGATTTCTCAGTGTTGCCTTTTCCCCAGCTCCCCACGCCCTTGTGTGTTTCTTTTGCTTAAAGATTGCCACCTGAAGCCAGCCTCTCTTGCCCATCTTCCTCAGTTTCAGAGGGTAGATATTTCAGGGTTGCTTTTTCCCCAGGTCTCCACGCCTTTGGGTTTTGTTTTTGCTTAACGAGTGCCACCTGAGCTAGCCTCTCTTGCCCATGTTCCTCAGTTTCAGAGGGTAGATATTTCAGGGTTGCTTTGTCCCCAGGGCTCCACGCCTTTGTGCTTTGTTTTTGCTTAAGGATTGCCACCTGAGGTAGCCTCTCTTGCCCATCTTCCTCAGTTTCAGAGGGTGGATTTCTCCGTGTTGCTTTTTCCCCAGGTCTCCACGCCCTTGTGTGTTTCTTTTGCTTAAAGATTGCCACCTGAGCTAGCCTCTGTTGCCCATCTTCGTCCGTTTCAGAGGGTGGATTTCTCAGTGTTGCCTTTTCGCCAGCTCCCCACGCCCTTGTGTGTTTCTTTTGCTTAAAGATTGTCACCTGAGCTAGGCACTGTTGCCCTGCTTCCTCAGTTTCAGAGGGTACCTTTTTCAGGGTTGCTTTTTCACCGGGTCTCCTCGCCATTGTATTTTTTTATCTTATTTTTTTTGCTTAAAGATTGCCACCTGAGCTAGCCTCTGTTGCGCTTCTTTCTCAGTTCTAGAGGGTAGATTTCTCCGTGTTGCTTTTTCCCCAGGTCTCCACGCACTTCCTTTTTTTTTTCTGCTTAAAAATTGCCACCTGAGCTAGCCTCTGTTGTCCATCTTCGTCGGTTTCAGAGGGTAGATTTCTCACTGTTGCTTTTTTGCCAGGTCTGCACGCCCTTGTGTTTTTTTTCTGCTTAAAGGTTGCAACCTGAGCTAGCTTCTTTTGCCCATGTCCCTCAGTTTCAGAGGGTGGATTTCTCCGTGTTGCTTTTTCCCCAGGCCTCCACGCCCTTGTGTGTTTCTTTTGCTTAAAGATTGCCACCTGAAGCCAGCCTCTCTTGCCCATCTTCCTCAGTTTCAGAGGGTAGATATTTCAGGGTTGCTTTTTCCCCAGGTCTCCACGCCTTTGTGTTTTGTTTTTGCTTAACGATTGCCACCTGAGCTAGCCTCTCTTGCCCATGTTCCTCAGTTTCAGAGGGTAGATATTTCAGGGTTGCTTTGTCCCCAGGGCTCCACGCCTTTGTGCTTTGTTTTTGCTTAAGGATTGCCACCTGAGGTAGCCTCTCTTGCCCATCTTCCTCAGTTTCAGAGGGTGGATTTCTCCGTGTTGCTTTTTCCCCAGGTCTCCACGCCCTTGTGTGTTTCTTTTGCTTAAAGATTGCCACCTGAGCTAGCCTCTGTTGCCCATCTTCGTCCGTTTCAGAGGGTGGATTTCTCAGTGTTGCCTTTTCGCCAGCTCCCCACGCCCTTGTGTGTTTCTTTTGCTTAAAGATTGTCACCTGAGCTAGGCACTGTTGCCCTGCTTCCTCAGTTTCAGAGGGTACCTTTTTCAGGGTTGCTTTTTCACCGGGTCTCCTCGCCATTGTATTTTTTTATCTTATTTTTTTTGCTTAAAGATTGCCACCTGAGCTAGCCTCTGTTGCGCTTCTTTCTCAGTTCTAGAGGGTAGATTTCTCCGTGTTGCTTTTTCCCCAGGTCTCCACGCACTTCCTTTTATTTTTCCTTAAAAATTGCCACCTGAGCTAGCCTCTGTTGTCCATCTTCGTCGGTTTCAGAGGGTAGATTTCTCACTGTTGCTTTTTTGCCAGGTCTGCACGCCCTTGTGTTTTTTTTCTGCTTCAAGGTTGCAACCTGAGCTAGCTTCTTTTGCCCATGTCCCTCAGTTTCAGAGGGTGGATTTCTCAGTGTTGCTTTTTCCCCAGGCCTCCACGCCCTTGTGTGTTTCTTTTGCTTAAAGATTGCCACCTGAAGCCAGCCTCTCTTGCCCATCTTCCTCAGTTTCAGAGGGTAGATATTTCAGGGTTGCTTTTTCCCCAGGTCTCCACGCCTTTGGGTTTTGTTTTTGCTTAACGAGTGCCACCTGAGCTAGCCTCTCTTGCCCATGTTCCTCAGTTTCAGAGGGTAGATATTTCAGGGTTGCTTTGTCCCCAGGGCTCCACGCCTTTGTGCTTTGTTTTTGCTTAAGGATTGCCACCTGAGGTAGCCTCTCTTGCCCATCTTCCTCAGTTTCAGAGGGTGGATTTCTCCGTGTTGCTTTTTCCCCAGGTCTCCACGCCCTTGTGTGTTTCTTTTGCTTAAAGATTGCCACCTGAGCTAGCCTCTGTTGCCCATCTTCGTCCGTTTCAGAGGGTGGATTTCTCAGTGTTGCCTTTTCGCCAGCTCCCCACGCCCTTGTGTGTTTCTTTTGCTTAAAGATTGTCACCTGAGCTAGGCACTGTTGCCCTGCTTCCTCAGTTTCAGAGGGTACCTTTTTCAGGGTTGCTTTTTCACCGGGTCTCCTCGCCATTGTATTTTTTTATCTTATTTTTTTTGCTTAAAGATTGCCACCTGAGCTAGCCTCTGTTGCGCTTCTTTCTCAGTTCTAGAGGGTAGATTTCTCCGTGTTGCTTTTTCCCCAGGTCTCCACGCACTTCCTTTTATTTTTCCTTAAAAATTGCCACCTGAGCTAGCCTCTGTTGTCCATCTTCTTCGGTTTCAGAGGGTAGATTTCTCACTGTTGCTTTTTTGCCAGGTCTGCACGCCCTTGTGTTTTTTTTCTGCTTCAAGGTTGCAACCTGAGCTAGCTTCTTTTGCCCATGTTCCTCAGTTTCAGAGGGTGGATTTCTCCGTGTTGCTTTTTCCCCAGGCCTCCACGCCCTTGTGTGTTTCTTTTGCTTAACGATTGCCACCTGAGCTAGCCTCTGTTGCCCATCTTCGTCCGTTTCAGAGGGTGGATTTCTCAGTGTTGCCTTTTCCCCAGCTCCCCACGCCCTTGTGTGTTTCTTTTGCTTAAAGATTGCCACCTGAAGCCAGCCTCTCTTGCCCATCTTCCTCAGTTTCAGAGGGTAGATATTTCAGGGTTGCTTTTTCCCCAGGTCTCCACGCCTTTGGGTTTTGTTTTTGCTTAACGAGTGCCACCTGAGCTAGCCTCTCTTGCCCATGTTCCTCAGTTTCAGAGGGTAGATATTTCAGGGTTGCTTTGTCCCCAGGGCTCCACGCCTTTGTGCTTTGTTTTTGCTTAAGGATTGCCACCTGAGGTAGCCTCTCTTGCCCATCTTCCTCAGTTTCAGAGGGTGGATTTCTCCGTGTTGCTTTTTCCCCAGGTCTCCACGCCCTTGTGTGTTTCTTTTGCTTAAAGATTGCCACCTGAGCTAGCCTCTGTTGCCCATCTTCGTCCGTTTCAGAGGGTGGATTTCTCAGTGTTGCCTTTTCGCCAGCTCCCCACGCCCTTGTGTGTTTCTTTTGCTTAAAGATTGTCACCTGAGCTAGGCACTGTTGCCCTGCTTCCTCAGTTTCAGAGGGTACCTTTTTCAGGGTTGCTTTTTGACCGGGTCTCCTCGCCATTGTATTTTTTTATCTTATTTTTTTTGCTTAAAGATTGCCACCTGAGCTAGCCTCTGTTGCGCTTCTTTCTCAGTTCTAGAGGGTAGATTTCTCCGTGTTGCTTTTTCCCCAGGTCTCCACGCACTTCCTTTTATTTTTCCTTAAAAATTGCCACCTGAGCTAGCCTCTGTTGTCCATCTTCGTCGGTTTCAGAGGGTAGATTTCTCACTGTTGCTTTTTTGCCAGGTCTGCACGCCCTTGTGTTTTTTTTCTGCTTCAAGGTTGCAACCTGAGCTAGCTTCTTTTGCCCATGTTCCTCAGTTTCAGAGGGTGGATTTCTCCGTGTTGCTTTTTCCCCAGGCCTCCACGCCCTTGTGTGTTTCTTTTGCTTAACGATTGCCACCTGAGCTAGCCTCTGTTGCCCATCTTCGTCCGTTTCAGAGGGTGGATTTCTCAGTGTTGCCTTTTCCCCAGCTCCCCACGCCCTTGTGTGTTTCTTTTGCTTAAAGATTGCCACCTGAAGCCAGCCTCTCTTGCCCATCTTCCTCAGTTTCAGAGGGTAGATATTTCAGGGTTGCTTTTTCCCCAGGTCTCCACGCCTTTGGGTTTTGTTTTTGCTTAACGAGTGCCACCTGAGCTAGCCTCTCTTGCCCATGTTCCTCAGTTTCAGAGGGTAGATATTTCAGGGTTGCTTTGTCCCCAGGGCTCCACGCCTTTGTGCTTTGTTTTTGCTTAAGGATTGCCACCTGAGGTAGCCTCTCTTGCCCATCTTCCTCAGTTTCAGAGGGTGGATTTCTCCGTGTTGCTTTTTCCCCAGGTCTCCACGCCCTTGTGTGTTTCTTTTGCTTAAAGATTGCCACCTGAGCTAGCCTCTGTTGCCCATCTTCGTCCGTTTCAGAGGGTGGATTTCTCAGTGTTGCCTTTTCGCCAGCTCCCCACGCCCTTGTGTGTTTCTTTTGCTTAAAGATTGTCACCTGAGCTAGGCACTGTTGCCCTGCTTCCTCAGTTTCAGAGGGTACCTTTTTCAGGGTTGCTTTTTCACCGGGTCTCCTCGCCATTGTATTTTTTTATCTTATTTTTTTTGCTTAAAGATTGCCACCTGAGCTAGCCTCTGTTGCGCTTCTTTCTCAGTTCTAGAGGGTAGATTTCTCCGTGTTGCTTTTTCCCCAGGTCTCCACGCACTTCCTTTTATTTTTCCTTAAAAATTGCCACCTGAGCTAGCCTCTGTTGTCCATCTTCGTCGGTTTCAGAGGGTAGATTTCTCACTGTTGCTTTTTTGCCAGGTCTGCACGCCCTTGTGTTTTTTTTCTGCTTCAAGGTTGCAACCTGAGCTAGCTTCTTTTGCCCATGTCCCTCAGTTTCAGAGGGTGGATTTCTCAGTGTTGCTTTTTCCCCAGGCCTCCACGCCCTTGTGTGTTTCTTTTGCTTAAAGATTGCCACCTGAAGCCAGCCTCTCTTGCCCATCTTCCTCAGTTTCAGAGGGTAGATATTTCAGGGTTGCTTTTTCCCCAGGTCTCCACGCCTTTGGGTTTTGTTTTTGCTTAACGAGTGCCACCTGAGCTAGCCTCTCTTGCCCATGTTCCTCAGTTTCAGAGGGTAGATATTTCAGGGTTGCTTTGTCCCCAGGGCTCCACGCCTTTGTGCTTTGTTTTTGCTTAAGGATTGCCACCTGAGGTAGCCTCTCTTGCCCATCTTCCTCAGTTTCAGAGGGTGGATTTCTCCGTGTTGCTTTTTCCCCAGGTCTCCACGCCCTTGTGTGTTTCTTTTGCTTAAAGATTGCCACCTGAGCTAGCCTCTGTTGCCCATCTTCGTCCGTTTCAGAGGGTGGATTTCTCAGTGTTGCCTTTTCGCCAGCTCCCCACGCCCTTGTGTGTTTCTTTTGCTTAAAGATTGTCACCTGAGCTAGGCACTGTTGCCCTGCTTCCTCAGTTTCAGAGGGTACCTTTTTCAGGGTTGCTTTTTGACCGGGTCTCCTCGCCATTGTATTTTTTTATTTTATTTTTTTTGCTTAAAGATTGCCACCTGAGCTAGCCTCTGTTGCGCTTCTTTCTCAGTTCTAGAGGGTAGATTTCTCCGTGTTGCTTTTTCCCCAGGTCTCCACGCACTTCCTTTTATTTTTCCTTAAAAATTGCCACCTGAGCTAGCCTCTGTTGTCCATCTTCGTCGGTTTCAGAGGGTAGATTTCTCACTGTTGCTTTTTTGCCAGGTCTGCACGCCCTTGTGTTTTTTTTCTGCTTCAAGGTTGCAACCTGAGCTAGCTTCTTTTGCCCATGTTCCTCAGTTTCAGAGGGTGGATTTCTCCGTGTTGCTTTTTCCCCAGGCCTCCACGCCCTTGTGTGTTTCTTTTGCTTAACGAGTGCCACCTGAGCTAGCCTCTGTTGCCCATCTTCGTCCGTTTCAGAGGGTGGATTTCTCAGTGTTGCCTTTTCCCCAGCTCCCCACGCCCTTGTGTGTTTCTTTTGCTTAAAGATTGCCACCTGAAGCCAGCCTCTCTTGCCCATCTTCCTCAGTTTCAGAGGGTAGATATTTCAGGGTTGCTTTTTCCCCAGGTCTCCACGCCTTTGGGTTTTGTTTTTGCTTAACGAGTGCCACCTGAGCTAGCCTCTCTTGCCCATGTTCCTCAGTTTCAGAGGGTAGATATTTCAGGGTTGCTTTGTCCCCAGGGCTCCACGCCTTTGTGCTTTGTTTTTGCTTAAGGATTGCCACCTGAGGTAGCCTCTCTTGCCCATCTTCCTCAGTTTCAGAGGGTGGATTTCTCCGTGTTGCTTTTTCCCCAGGTCTCCACGCCCTTGTGTGTTTCTTTTGCTTAAAGATTGCCACCTGAGCTAGCCTCTGTTGCCCATCTTCGTCCGTTTCAGAGGGTGGATTTCTCAGTGTTGCCTTTTCGCCAGCTCCCCACGCCCTTGTGTGTTTCTTTTGCTTAAAGATTGTCACCTGAGCTAGGCACTGTTGCCCTGCTTCCTCAGTTTCAGAGGGTACCTTTTTCAGGGTTGCTTTTTCACCGGGTCTCCTCGCCATTGTATTTTTTTATTTTATTATTTTTGCTTAAAGATTGCCACCTGAGCTAGCCTCTGTTGCGCTTCTTTCTCAGTTCTAGAGGGTAGATTTCTCCGTGTTGCTTTTTCCCCAGGTCTCCACGCACTTCCTTTTATTTTTCCTTAAAAATTGCCACCTGAGCTAGCCTCTGTTGTCCATCTTCGTCGGTTTCAGAGGGTAGATTTCTCACTGTTGCTTTTTTGCCAGGTCTGCACGCCCTTGTGTTTTTTTTCTGCTTCAAGGTTGCAACCTGAGCTAGCTTCTTTTGCCCATGTTCCTCAGTTTCAGAGGGTGGATTTCTCCGTGTTGCTTTTTCCCCAGGCCTCCACGCCCTTGTGTGTTTCTTTTGCTTAACGATTGCCACCTGAGCTAGCCTCTGTTGCCCATCTTCGTCCGTTTCAGAGGGTGGATTTCTCAGTGTTGCCTTTTCCCCAGCTCCCCACGCCCTTGTGTGTTTCTTTTGCTTAAAGATTGCCACCTGAAGCCAGCCTCTCTTGCCCATCTTCCTCAGTTTCAGAGGGTAGATATTTCAGGGTTGCTTTTTCCCCAGGTCTCCACGCCTTTGGGTTTTGTTTTTGCTTAACGAGTGCCACCTGAGCTAGCCTCTCTTGCCCATGTTCCTCAGTTTCAGAGGGTAGATATTTCAGGGTTGCTTTGTCCCCAGGGCTCCACGCCTTTGTGCTTTGTTTTTGCTTAAGGATTGCCACCTGAGGTAGCCTCTCTTGCCCATCTTCCTCAGTTTCAGAGGGTGGATTTCTCCGTGTTGCTTTTTCCCCAGGTCTCCACGCCCTTGTGTGTTTCTTTTGCTTAAAGATTGCCACCTGAGCTAGCCTCTGTTGCCCATCTTCGTCCGTTTCAGAGGGTGGATTTCTCAGTGTTGCCTTTTCGCCAGCTCCCCACGCCCTTGTGTGTTTCTTTTGCTTAAAGATTGTCACCTGAGCTAGGCACTGTTGCCCTGCTTCCTCAGTTTCAGAGGGTACCTTTTTCAGGGTTGCTTTTTCACCGGGTCTCCTCGCCATTGTATTTTTTTATCTTATTTTTTTTGCTTAAAGATTGCCACCTGAGCTAGCCTCTGTTGCGCTTCTTTCTCAGTTCTAGAGGGTAGATTTCTCCGTGTTGCTTTTTCCCCAGGTCTCCACGCACTTCCTTTTATTTTTCCTTAAAAATTGCCACCTGAGCTAGCCTCTGTTGTCCATCTTCGTCGGTTTCAGAGGGTAGATTTCTCACTGTTGCTTTTTTGCCAGGTCTGCACGCCCTTGTGTTTTTTTTCTGCTTAAAGGTTGCAACCTGAGCTAGCTTCTTTTGCCCATGTCCCTCAGTTTCAGAGGGTGGATTTCTCCGTGTTGCTTTTTCCCCAGGCCTCCACGCCCTTGTGTGTTTCTTTTGCTTAAAGATTGCCACCTGAAGCCAGCCTCTCTTGCCCATCTTCCTCAGTTTCAGAGGGTAGATATTTCAGGGTTGCTTTTTCCCCAGGTCTCCACGCCTTTGTGTTTTGTTTTTGCTTAACGATTGCCACCTGAGCTAGCCTCTCTTGCCCATGTTCCTCAGTTTCAGAGGGTAGATATTTCAGGGTTGCTTTGTCCCCAGGGCTCCACGCCTTTGTGCTTTGTTTTTGCTTAAGGATTGCCACCTGAGGTAGCCTCTCTTGCCCATCTTCCTCAGTTTCAGAGGGTGGATTTCTCCGTGTTGCTTTTTCCCCAGGTCTCCACGCCCTTGTGTGTTTCTTTTGCTTAAAGATTGCCACCTGAGCTAGCCTCTGTTGCCCATCTTCGTCCGTTTCAGAGGGTGGATTTCTCAGTGTTGCCTTTTCGCCAGCTCCCCACGCCCTTGTGTGTTTCTTTTGCTTAAAGATTGTCACCTGAGCTAGGCACTGTTGCCCTGCTTCCTCAGTTTCAGAGGGTACCTTTTTCAGGGTTGCTTTTTCACCGGGTCTCCTCGCCATTGTATTTTTTTATCTTATTTTTTTTGCTTAAAGATTGCCACCTGAGCTAGCCTCTGTTGCGCTTCTTTCTCAGTTCTAGAGGGTAGATTTCTCCGTGTTGCTTTTTCCCCAGGTCTCCACGCACTTCCTTTTATTTTTCCTTAAAAATTGCCACCTGAGCTAGCCTCTGTTGTCCATCTTCGTCGGTTTCAGAGGGTAGATTTCTCACTGTTGCTTTTTTGCCAGGTCTGCACGCCCTTGTGTTTTTTTTCTGCTTAAAGGTTGCAACCTGAGCTAGCTTCTTTTGCCCATGTTCCTCAGTTTCAGAGGGTGGATTTCTCCGTGTTGCTTTTTCCCCAGGCCTCCACGCCCTTGTGTGTTTCTTTTGCTTAACGATTGCCACCTGAGCTAGCCTCTGTTGCCCATCTTCGTCCGTTTCAGAGGGTGGATTTCTCAGTGTTGCCTTTTCCCCAGCTCCCCACGCCCTTGTGTGTTTCTTTTGCTTAAAGATTGCCACCTGAAGCCAGCCTCTCTTGCCCATCTTCCTCAGTTTCAGAGGGTAGATATTTCAGGGTTGCTTTTTCCCCAGGTCTCCACGCCTTTGGGTTTTGTTTTTGCTTAACGAGTGCCACCTGAGCTAGCCTCTCTTGCCCATGTTCCTCAGTTTCAGAGGGTAGATATTTCAGGGTTGCTTTGTCCCCAGGGCTCCACGCCTTTGTGCTTTGTTTTTGCTTAAGGATTGCCACCTGAGGTAGCCTCTCTTGCCCATCTTCCTCAGTTTCAGAGGGTGGATTTCTCCGTGTTGCTTTTTCCCCAGGTCTCCACGCCCTTGTGTGTTTCTTTTGCTTAAAGATTGCCACCTGAGCTAGCCTCTGTTGCCCATCTTCGTCCGTTTCAGAGGGTGGATTTCTCAGTGTTGCCTTTTCGCCAGCTCCCCACGCCCTTGTGTGTTTCTTTTGCTTAAAGATTGTCACCTGAGCTAGGCACTGTTGCCCTGCTTCCTCAGTTTCAGAGGGTACCTTTTTCAGGGTTGCTTTTTGACCGGGTCTCCTCGCCATTGTATTTTTTTATCTTATTTTTTTCGCTTAAAGATTGCCACCTGAGCTAGCCTCTGTTGCGCTTCTTTCTCAGTTCTAGAGGGTAGATTTCTCCGTGTTGCTTTTTCCCCAGGTCTCCACGCACTTCCTTTTATTTTTCCTTAAAAATTGCCACCTGAGCTAGCCTCTGTTGTCCATCTTCGTCGGTTTCAGAGGGTAGATTTCTCACTGTTGCTTTTTTGCCAGGTCTGCACGCCCTTGTGTTTTTTTTCTGCTTAAAGGTTGCAACCTGAGCTAGCTTCTTTTGCCCATGTTCCTCAGTTTCAGAGGTTGGATTTCTCCGTGTTGCTTTTTCCCCAGGCCTCCACGCCCTTGTGTGTTTCTTTTGCTTAACGATTGCCACCTGAGCTAGCCTCTGTTGCCCATCTTCGTCCGTTTCAGAGGGTGGATTTCTCAGTGTTGCCTTTTCCCCAGCTCCCCACGCCCTTGTGTGTTTCTTTTGCTTAAAGATTGCCACCTGAAGCCAGCCTCTCTTGCCCATCTTCCTCAGTTTCAGAGGGTAGATATTTCAGGGTTGCTTTTTCCCCAGGTCTCCACGCCTTTGGGTTTTGTTTTTGCTTAACGAGTGCCACCTGAGCTAGCCTCTCTTGCCCATGTTCCTCAGTTTCAGAGGGTAGATATTTCAGGGTTGCTTTGTCCCCAGGGCTCCACGCCTTTGTGCTTTGTTTTTGCTTAAGGATTGCCACCTGAGGTAGCCTCTCTTGCCCATCTTCCTCAGTTTCAGAGGGTGGATTTCTCCGTGTTGCTTTTTCCCCAGGTCTCCACGCCCTTGTGTGTTTCTTTTGCTTAAAGATTGCCACCTGAGCTAGCCTCTGTTGCCCATCTTCGTCCGTTTCAGAGGGTGGATTTCTCAGTGTTGCCTTTTCGCCAGCTCCCCACGCCCTTGTGTGTTTCTTTTGCTTAAAGATTGTCACCTGAGCTAGGCACTGTTGCCCTGCTTCCTCAGTTTCAGAGGGTACCTTTTTCAGGGTTGCTTTTTGACCGGGTCTCCTCGCCATTGTATTTTTTTATCTTATTTTTTTTTGCTTAAAGATTGCCACCTGAGCTAGCCTCTGTTGCGCTTCTTTCTCAGTTCTAGAGGGTAGATTTCTCCGTGTTGCTTTTTCCCCAGGTCTCCACGCACTTCCTTTTATTTTTCCTTAAAAATTGCCACCTGAGCTAGCCTCTGTTGTCCATCTTCGTCGGTTTCAGAGGGTAGATTTCTCACTGTTGCTTTTTTGCCAGGTCTGCACGCCCTTGTGTTTTTTTTCTGCTTAAAGGTTGCAACCTGAGCTAGCTTCTTTTGCCCATGTTCCTCAGTTTCAGAGGGTGGATTTCTCCGTGTTGCTTTTTCCCCAGGCCTCCACGCCCTTGTGTGTTTCTTTTGCTTAACGATTGCCACCTGAGCTAGCC
This sequence comes from Equus asinus, assembly GCF_041296235.1. NCBI lineage: Eukaryota > Metazoa > Chordata > Mammalia > Perissodactyla > Equidae > Equus > Equus asinus. The sequence continues at coordinate 2,477,041 of NC_091817.1, forward strand.
TCTGTTGCCCATCTTCGTCCGTTTCAGAGGGTGGATTTCTCAGTGTTGCCTTTTCCCCAGCTCCCCACGCCCTTGTGTGTTTCTTTTGCTTAAAGATTGCCACCTGAAGCCAGCCTCTCTTGCCCATCTTCCTCAGTTTCAGAGGGTAGATATTTCAGGGTTGCTTTTTCCCCAGGTCTCCACGCCTTTGGGTTTTGTTTTTGCTTAACGAGTGCCACCTGAGCTAGCCTCTCTTGCCCATGTTCCTCAGTTTCAGAGGGTAGATATTTCAGGGTTGCTTTGTCCCCAGGGCTCCACGCCTTTGTGCTTTGTTTTTGCTTAAGGATTGCCACCTGAGGTAGCCTCTCTTGCCCATCTTCCTCAGTTTCAGAGGGTGGATTTCTCCGTGTTGCTTTTTCCCCAGGTCTCCACGCCCTTGTGTGTTTCTTTTGCTTAAAGATTGCCACCTGAGCTAGCCTCTGTTGCCCATCTTCGTCCGTTTCAGAGGGTGGATTTCTCAGTGTTGCCTTTTCGCCAGCTCCCCACGCCCTTGTGTGTTTCTTTTGCTTAAAGATTGTCACCTGAGCTAGGCACTGTTGCCCTGCTTCCTCAGTTTCAGAGGGTACCTTTTTCAGGGTTGCTTTTTCACCGGGTCTCCTCGCCATTGTATTTTTTTATCTTATTTTTTTTGCTTAAAGATTGCCACCTGAGCTAGCCTCTGTTGCGCTTCTTTCTCAGTTCTAGAGGGTAGATTTCTCCGTGTTGCTTTTTCCCCAGGTCTCCACGCACTTCCTTTTATTTTTCCTTAAAAATTGCCACCTGAGCTAGCCTCTGTTGTCCATCTTCGTCGGTTTCAGAGGGTAGATTTCTCACTGTTGCTTTTTTGCCAGGTCTGCACGCCCTTGTGTTTTTTTTCTGCTTAAAGGTTGCAACCTGAGCTAGCTTCTTTTGCCCATGTCCCTCAGTTTCAGAGGGTGGATTTCTCCGTGTTGCTTTTTCCCCAGGCCTCCACGCCCTTGTGTGTTTCTTTTGCTTAACGATTGCCACCTGAGCTAGCCTCTGTTGCCCATCTTCGTCCGTTTCAGAGGGTGGATTTCTCAGTGTTGCCTTTTCCCCAGCTCCCCACGCCCTTGTGTGTTTCTTTTGCTTAAAGATTGCCACCTGAAGCCAGCCTCTCTTGCCCATCTTCCTCAGTTTCAGAGGGTAGATATTTCAGGGTTGCTTTTTCCCCAGGTCTCCACGCCTTTGGGTTTTGTTTTTGCTTAACGAGTGCCACCTGAGCTAGCCTCTCTTGCCCATGTTCCTCAGTTTCAGAGGGTAGATATTTCAGGGTTGCTTTGTCCCCAGGGCTCCACGCCTTTGTGCTTTGTTTTTGCTTAAGGATTGCCACCTGAGGTAGCCTCTCTTGCCCATCTTCCTCAGTTTCAGAGGGTGGATTTCTCCGTGTTGCTTTTTCCCCAGGTCTCCACGCCCTTGTGTGTTTCTTTTGCTTAAAGATTGCCACCTGAGCTAGCCTCTGTTGCCCATCTTCGTCCGTTTCAGAGGGTGGATTTCTCAGTGTTGCCTTTTCGCCAGCTCCCCACGCCCTTGTGTGTTTCTTTTGCTTAAAGATTGTCACCTGAGCTAGGCACTGTTGCCCTGCTTCCTCAGTTTCAGAGGGTACCTTTTTCAGGGTTGCTTTTTCACCGGGTCTCCTCGCCATTGTATTTTTTTATCTTATTTTTTTTGCTTAAAGATTGCCACCTGAGCTAGCCTCTGTTGCGCTTCTTTCTCAGTTCTAGAGGGTAGATTTCTCCGTGTTGCTTTTTCCCCAGGTCTCCACGCACTTCCTTTTTTTTTTCTGCTTAAAAATTGCCACCTGAGCTAGCCTCTGTTGTCCATCTTCGTCGGTTTCAGAGGGTAGATTTCTCACTGTTGCTTTTTTGCCAGGTCTGCACGCCCTTGTGTTTTTTTTCTGCTTCAAGGTTGCAACCTGAGCTAGCTTCTTTTGCCCATGTTCCTCAGTTTCAGAGGGTGGATTTCTCCGTGTTGCTTTTTCCCCAGGCCTCCACGCCCTTGTGTGTTTCTTTTGCTTAACGATTGCCACCTGAGCTAGCCTCTGTTGCCCATCTTCGTCCGTTTCAGAGGGTGGATTTCTCAGTGTTGCCTTTTCCCCAGCTCCCCACGCCCTTGTGTGTTTCTTTTGCTTAAAGATTGCCACCTGAAGCCAGCCTCTCTTGCCCATCTTCCTCAGTTTCAGAGGGTAGATATTTCAGGGTTGCTTTTTCCCCAGGTCTCCACGCCTTTGGGTTTTGTTTTTGCTTAACGATTGCCACCTGAGCTAGCCTCTCTTGCCCATCTTCCTGAGTTTCAGAGGGTCGATATCTCCGTGTTGCTGTTTCCCCAGGTCTCCACGCCCTTGTGTGTTTCTTTTGCTTAACGTTTGCCACCTGAAGCCAGCCTCTCTTGCCCATCTTCCTCAGTTTCAGAGGGTAGATATTTCAGGGTTGCTTTTTCCCCAGGTCTCCACGCCTTTGTGTTTTGTTTTTGCTTAACGATTGCCACCTGAGCTAGCCTCTCTTGCCCATGTTCCTCAGTTTCAGAGGGTAGATATTTCAGGGTTGCTTTGTCCCCAGGGCTCCACGCCTTTGTGCTTTGTTTTTGCTTAAGGATTGCCACCTGAGGTAGCCTCTCTTGCCCATCTTCCTCAGTTTCAGAGGGTGGATTTCTCCGTGTTGCTTTTTCCCCAGGTCTCCACGCCCTTGTGTGTTTCTTTTGCTTAAAGATTGCCACCTGAGCTAGCCTCTGTTGCCCATCTTCGTCCGTTTCAGAGGGTGGATTTCTCAGTGTTGCCTTTTCGCCAGCTCCCCACGCCCTTGTGTGTTTCTTTTGCTTAAAGATTGTCACCTGAGCTAGGCACTGTTGCCCTGCTTCCTCAGTTTCAGAGGGTACCTTTTTCAGGGTTGCTTTTTGACCGGGTCTCCTCGCCATTGTATTTTTTTATCTTATTTTTTTTGCTTAAAGATTGCCACCTGAGCTAGCCTCTGTTGCGCTTCTTTCTCAGTTCTAGAGGGTAGATTTCTCCGTGTTGCTTTTTCCCCAGGTCTCCACGCACTTCCTTTTTTTTTTCTGCTTAAAAATTGCCACCTGAGCTAGCCTCTGTTGTCCATCTTCGTCGGTTTCAGAGGGTAGATTTCTCACTGTTGCTTTTTTGCCAGGTCTGCACGCCCTTGTGTTTTTTTTCTGCTTAAAGGTTGCAACCTGAGCTAGCTTCTTTTGCCCATGTCCCTCAATTTCAGAGGGTGGATTTCTCCGTGTTGCTTTTTCCCCAGGCCTCCACGCCCTTGTGTGTTTCTTTTGCTTAAAGATTGCCACCTGAAGCCAGCCTCTCTTGCCCATCTTCCTCAGTTTCAGAGGGTAGATATTTCAGGGTTGCTTTTTCCCCAGGTCTCCACGCCTTTGTGTTTTGTTTTTGCTTAACGATTGCCACCTGAGCTAGCCTCTCTTGCCCATGTTCCTCAGTTTCAGAGGGTAGATATTTCAGGGTTGCTTTGTCCCCAGGGCTCCACGCCTTTGTGCTTTGTTTTTGCTTAAGGATTGCCACCTGAGGTAGCCTCTCTTGCCCATTTTCCTCAGTTTCAGAGGGTGGATTTCTCCGTGTTGCTTTTTCCCCAGGTCTCCACGCCCTTGTGTGTTTCTTTTGCTTAAAGATTGCCACCTGAGCTAGCCTCTGTTGCCCATCTTCGTCCGTTTCAGAGGGTGGATTTCTCAGTGTTGCCTTTTCGCCAGCTCCCCACGCCCTTGTGTGTTTCTTTTGCTTAAAGATTGTCACCTGAGCTAGGCACTGTTGCCCTGCTTCCTCAGTTTCAGAGGGTACCTTTTTCAGGGTTGCTTTTTCACCGGGTCTCCTCGCCATTGTATTTTTTTATCTTATTTTTTTTGCTTAAAGATTGCCACCTGAGCTAGCCTCTGTTGCGCTTCTTTCTCAGTTCTAGAGGGTAGATTTCTCCGTGTTGCTTTTTCCCCAGGTCTCCACGCACTTCCTTTTATTTTTCCTTAAAAATTGCCACCTGAGCTAGCCTCTGTTGTCCATCTTCGTCGGTTTCAGAGGGTAGATTTCTCATTGTTGCTTTTTTGCCAGGTCTGCACGCCCTTGTGTTTTTTTTCTGCTTAAAGGTTGCAACCTGAGCTAGCTTCTTTTGCCCATGTCCCTCAGTTTCAGAGGGTGGATTTCTCCGTGTTGCTTTTTCCCCAGGCCTCCACGCCCTTGTGTGTTTCTTTTGCTTAAAGATTGCCACCTGAAGCCAGCCTCTCTTGCCCATCTTCCTCAGTTTCAGAGGGTAGATATTTCAGGGTTGCTTTTTCCCCAGGTCTCCACGCCTTTGGGTTTTGTTTTTGCTTAACGAGTGCCACCTGAGCTAGCCTCTCTTGCCCATGTTCCTCAGTTTCAGAGGGTAGATATTTCAGGGTTGCTTTGTCCCCAGGGCTCCACGCCTTTGTGCTTTGTTTTTGCTTAAGGATTGCCACCTGAGGTAGCCTCTCTTGCCCATCTTCCTCAGTTTCAGAGGGTGGATTTCTCCGTGTTGCTTTTTCCCCAGGTCTCCACGCCCTTGTGTGTTTCTTTTGCTTAAAGATTGCCACCTGAGCTAGCCTCTGTTGCCCATCTTCGTCCGTTTCAGAGGGTGGATTTCTCAGTGTTGCCTTTTCGCCAGCTCCCCACGCCCTTGTGTGTTTCTTTTGCTTAAAGATTGTCACCTGAGCTAGGCACTGTTGCCCTGCTTCCTCAGTTTCAGAGGGTACCTTTTTCAGGGTTGCTTTTTCACCGGGTCTCCTCGCCATTGTATTTTTTTATCTTATTTTTTTTGCTTAAAGATTGCCACCTGAGCTAGCCTCTGTTGCGCTTCTTTCTCAGTTCTAGAGGGTAGATTTCTCCGTGTTGCTTTTTCCCCAGGTCTCCACGCACTTCCTTTTTTTTTTCTGCTTAAAAATTGCCACCTGAGCTAGCCTCTGTTGTCCATCTTCGTCGGTTTCAGAGGGTAGATTTCTCACTGTTGCTTTTTTGCCAGGTCTGCACGCCCTTGTGTTTTTTTTCTGCTTAAAGGTTGCAACCTGAGCTGGCTTCTTTTGCCCATGTCCCTCAGTTTCAGAGGGTGGATTTCTCCGTGTTGCTTTTTCCCCAGGCCTCCACGCCCTTGTGTGTTTCTTTTGCTTAAAGATTGCCACCTGAAGCCAGCCTCTCTTGCCCATCTTCCTCAGTTTCAGAGGGTAGATATTTCAGGGTTGCTTTTTCCCCAGGTCTCCACGCCTTTGGGTTTTGTTTTTGCTTAACGAGTGCCACCTGAGCTAGCCTCTCTTGCCCATGTTCCTCAGTTTCAGAGGGTAGATATTTCAGGGTTGCTTTGTCCCCAGGGCTCCACGCCTTTGTGCTTTGTTTTTGCTTAAGGATTGCCACCTGAGGTAGCCTCTCTTGCCCATCTTCCTCAGTTTCAGAGGGTGGATTTCTCCGTGTTGCTTTTTCCCCAGGTCTCCACGCCCTTGTGTGTTTCTTTTACTTAAAGATTGCCACCTGAGCTAGCCTCTGTTGCCCATCTTCGTCCGTTTCAGAGGGTGGATTTCTCAGTGTTGCCTTTTCGCCAGCTCCCCACGCCCTTGTGTGTTTCTTTTGCTTAAAGATTGTCACCTGAGCTAGGCACTGTTGCCCTGCTTCCTCAGTTTCAGAGGGTACCTTTTTCAGGGTTGCTTTTTCACCGGGTCTCCTCGCCATTGTATTTTTTTATCTTATTTTTTTTGCTTAAAGATTGCCACCTGAGCTAGCCTCTGTTGCGCTTCTTTCTCAGTTCTAGAGGGTAGATTTCTCCGTGTTGCTTTTTCCCCAGGTCTCCACGCACTTCCTTTTATTTTTCCTTAAAAATTGCCACCTGAGCTAGCCTCTGTTGTCCATCTTCGTCGGTTTCAGAGGGTAGATTTCTCACTGTTGCTTTTTTGCCAGGTCTGCACGCCCTTGTGTTTTTTTTCTGCTTCAAGGTTGCAACCTGAGCTAGCTTCTTTTGCCCATGTTCCTCAGTTTCAGAGGGTGGATTTCTCCGTGTTGCTTTTTCCCCAGGCCTCCACGCCCTTGTGTGTTTCTTTTGCTTAACGATTGCCACCTGAGCTAGCCTCTGTTGCCCATCTTCGTCCGTTTCAGAGGGTGGATTTCTCAGTGTTGCCTTTTCCCCAGCTCCCCACGCCCTTGTGTGTTTCTTTTGCTTAAAGATTGCCACCTGAAGCCAGCCTCTCTTGCCCATCTTCCTCAGTTTCAGAGGGTAGATATTTCAGGGTTGCTTTTTCCCCAGGTCTCCACGCCTTTGGGTTTTGTTTTTGCTTAACGATTGCCACCTGAGCTAGCCTCTCTTGCCCATCTTCCTGAGTTTCAGAGGGTCGATATCTCCGTGTTGCTGTTTCCCCAGGTCTCCACGCCCTTGTGTGTTTCTTTTGCTTAACGTTTGCCACCTGAAGCCAGCCTCTCTTGCCCATCTTCCTCAGTTTCAGAGGGTAGATATTTCAGGGTTGCTTTTTCCCCAGGTCTCCACGCCTTTGGGTTTTGTTTTTGCTTAACGATTGCCACCTGAGCTAGCCTCTCTTGCCCATGTTCCTCAGTTTCAGAGGGTAGATATTTCAGGGTTGCTTTGTCCCCAGGGCTCCACGCCTTTGTGCTTTGTTTTTGCTTAAGGATTGCCACCTGAGGTAGCCTCTCTTGCCCATCTTCCTCAGTTTCAGAGGGTGGATTTCTCCGTGTTGCTTTTTCCCCAGGTCTCCACGCCCTTGTGTGTTTCTTTTGCTTAAAGATTGCCACCTGAGCTAGCCTCTGTTGCCCATCTTCGTCCGTTTCAGAGGGTGGATTTCTCAGTGTTGCCTTTTCGCCAGCTCCCCACGCCCTTGTGTGTTTCTTTTGCTTAAAGATTGTCACCTGAGCTAGGCACTGTTGCCCTGCTTCCTCAGTTTCAGAGGGTACCTTTTTCAGGGTTGCTTTTTCACCGGGTCTCCTCGCCATTGTATTTTTTTATCTTATTTTTTTTGCTTAAAGATTGCCACCTGAGCTAGCCTCTGTTGCGCTTCTTTCTCAGTTCTAGAGGGTAGATTTCTCCGTGTTGCTTTTTCCCCAGGTCTCCACGCACTTCCTTTTTTTTTTCTGCTTAAAAATTGCCACCTGAGCTAGCCTCTGTTGTCCATCTTCGTCGGTTTCAGAGGGTAGATTTCTCACTGTTGCTTTTTTGCCAGGTCTGCACGCCCTTGTGTTTTTTTTCTGCTTAAAGGTTGCAACCTGAGCTAGCTTCTTTTGCCCATGTCCCTCAGTTTCAGAGGGTGGATTTCTCCGTGTTGCTTTTTCCCCAGGCCTCCACGCCCTTGTGTGTTTCTTTTGCTTAACGATTGCCACCTGAGCTAGCCTCTGTTGCCCATCTTCGTCCGTTTCAGAGGGTGGATTTCTCAGTGTTGCCTTTTCCCCAGCTCCCCACGCCCTTGTGTGTTTCTTTTGCTTAAAGATTGCCACCTGAAGCCAGCCTCTCTTGCCCATCTTCCTCAGTTTCAGAGGGTAGATATTTCAGGGTTGCTTTTTCCCCAGGTCTCCACGCCTTTGGGTTTTGTTTTTGCTTAACGATTGCCACCTGAGCTAGCCTCTCTTGCCCATCTTCCTGAGTTTCAGAGGGTCGATATCTCCGTGTTGCTGTTTCCCCAGGTCTCCACGCCCTTGTGTGTTTCTTTTGCTTAACGTTTGCCACCTGAAGCCAGCCTCTCTTGCCCATCTTCCTCAGTTTCAGAGGGTAGATATTTCAGGGTTGCTTTTTCCCCAGGTCTCCACGCCTTTGTGTTTTGTTTTTGCTTAACGATTGCCACCTGAGCTAGCCTCTCTTGCCCATGTTCCTCAGTTTCAGAGGGTAGATATTTCAGGGTTGCTTTGTCCCCAGGGCTCCACGCCTTTGTGCTTTGTTTTTGCTTAAGGATTGCCACCTGAGGTAGCCTCTCTTGCCCATCTTCCTCAGTTTCAGAGGGTGGATTTCTCCGTGTTGCTTTTTCCCCAGGTCTCCACGCCCTTGTGTGTTTCTTTTGCTTAAAGATTGCCACCTGAGCTAGCCTCTGTTGCCCATCTTCGTCCGTTTCAGAGGGTGGATTTCTCAGTGTTGCCTTTTCGCCAGCTCCCCACGCCCTTGTGTGTTTCTTTTGCTTAAAGATTGTCACCTGAGCTAGGCACTGTTGCCCTGCTTCCTCAGTTTCAGAGGGTACCTTTTTCAGGGTTGCTTTTTCACCGGGTCTCCTCGCCATTGTATTTTTTATCTTATTTTTTTTGCTTAAAGATTGCCACCTGAGCTAGCCTCTGTTGCGCTTCTTTCTCAGTTCTAGAGGGTAGATTTCTCCGTGTTGCTTTTTCCCCAGGTCTCCACGCACTTCCTTTTATTTTTCCTTAAAAATTGCCACCTGAGCTAGCCTCTGTTGTCCATCTTCGTCGGTTTCAGAGGGTAGATTTCTCACTGTTGCTTTTTTGCCAGGTCTGCACGCCCTTGTGTTTTTTTTCTGCTTCAAGGTTGCAACCTGAGCTAGCTTCTTTTGCCCATGTTCCTCAGTTTCAGAGGGTGGATTTCTCCGTGTTGCTTTTTCCCCAGGCCTCCACGCCCTTGTGTGTTTCTTTTGCTTAACGATTGCCACCTGAGCTAGCCTCTGTTGCCCATCTTCGTCCGTTTCAGAGGGTGGATTTCTCAGTGTTGCCTTTTCCCCAGCTCCCCACGCCCTTGTGTGTTTCTTTTGCTTAAAGATTGCCACCTGAAGCCAGCCTCTCTTGCCCATCTTCCTCAGTTTCAGAGGGTAGATATTTCAGGGTTGCTTTTTCCCCAGGTCTCCACGCCTTTGGGTTTTGTTTTTGCTTAACGAGTGCCACCTGAGCTAGCCTCTCTTGCCCATGTTCCTCAGTTTCAGAGGGTAGATATTTCAGGGTTGCTTTGTCCCCAGGGCTCCACGCCTTTGTGCTTTGTTTTTGCTTAAGGATTGCCACCTGAGGTAGCCTCTCTTGCCCATCTTCCTCAGTTTCAGAGGGTGGATTTCTCCGTGTTGCTTTTTCCCCAGGTCTCCACGCCCTTGTGTGTTTCTTTTGCTTAAAGATTGCCACCTGAGCTAGCCTCTGTTGCCCATCTTCGTCCGTTTCAGAGGGTGGATTTCTCAGTGTTGCCTTTTCGCCAGCTCCCCACGCCCTTGTGTGTTTCTTTTGCTTAAAGATTGTCACCTGAGCTAGGCACTGTTGCCCTGCTTCCTCAGTTTCAGAGGGTACCTTTTTCAGGGTTGCTTTTTCACCGGGTCTCCTCGCCATTGTATTTTTTTATCTTATTTTTTTTGCTTAAAGATTGCCACCTGAGCTAGCCTCTGTTGCGCTTCTTTCTCAGTTCTAGAGGGTAGATTTCTCCGTGTTGCTTTTTCCCCAGGTCTCCACGCACTTCCTTTTATTTTTCCTTAAAAATTGCCACCTGAGCTAGCCTCTGTTGTCCATCTTCGTCGGTTTCAGAGGGTAGATTTCTCACTGTTGCTTTTTTGCCAGGTCTGCACGCCCTTGTGTTTTTTTTCTGCTTCAAGGTTGCAACCTGAGCTAGCTTCTTTTGCCCATGTCCCTCAGTTTCAGAGGGTGGATTTCTCAGTGTTGCTTTTTCCCCAGGCCTCCACGCCCTTGTGTGTTTCTTTTGCTTAAAGATTGCCACCTGAAGCCAGCCTCTCTTGCCCATCTTCCTCAGTTTCAGAGGGTAGATATTTCAGGGTTGCTTTTTCCCCAGGTCTCCACGCCTTTGGGTTTTGTTTTTGCTTAACGAGTGCCACCTGAGCTAGCCTCTCTTGCCCATGTTCCTCAGTTTCAGAGGGTAGATATTTCAGGGTTGCTTTGTCCCCAGGGCTCCACGCCTTTGTGCTTTGTTTTTGCTTAAGGATTGCCACCTGAGGTAGCCTCTCTTGCCCATCTTCCTCAGTTTCAGAGGGTGGATTTCTCCGTGTTGCTTTTTCCCCAGGTCTCCACGCCCTTGTGTGTTTCTTTTACTTAAAGATTGCCACCTGAGCTAGCCTCTGTTGCCCATCTTCGTCCGTTTCAGAGGGTGGATTTCTCAGTGTTGCCTTTTCGCCAGCTCCCCACGCCCTTGTGTGTTTCTTTTGCTTAAAGATTGTCACCTGAGCTAGGCACTGTTGCCCTGCTTCCTCAGTTTCAGAGGGTACCTTTTTCAGGGTTGCTTTTTCACCGGGTCTCCTCGCCATTGTATTTTTTTATCTTATTTTTTTTGCTTAAAGATTGCCACCTGAGCTAGCCTCTGTTGCGCTTCTTTCTCAGTTCTAGAGGGTAGATTTCTCCGTGTTGCTTTTTCCCCAGGTCTCCACGCACTTCCTTTTATTTTTCCTTAAAAATTGCCACCTGAGCTAGCCTCTGTTGTCCATCTTCGTCGGTTTCAGAGGGTAGATTTCTCACTGTTGCTTTTTTGCCAGGTCTGCACGCCCTTGTGTTTTTTTTCTGCTTCAAGGTTGCAACCTGAGCTAGCTTCTTTTGCCCATGTTCCTCAGTTTCAGAGGGTGGATTTCTCCGTGTTGCTTTTTCCCCAGGCCTCCACGCCCTTGTGTGTTTCTTTTGCTTAACGATTGCCACCTGAGCTAGCCTCTGTTGCCCATCTTCGTCCGTTTCAGAGGGTGGATTTCTCAGTGTTGCCTTTTCCCCAGCTCCCCACGCCCTTGTGTGTTTCTTTTGCTTAAAGATTGCCACCTGAAGCCAGCCTCTCTTGCCCATCTTCCTCAGTTTCAGAGGGTAGATATTTCAGGGTTGCTTTTTCCCCAGGTCTCCACGCCTTTGGGTTTTGTTTTTGCTTAACGATTGCCACCTGAGCTAGCCTCTCTTGCCCATCTTCCTGAGTTTCAGAGGGTCGATATCTCCGTGTTGCTGTTTCCCCAGGTCTCCACGCCCTTGTGTGTTTCTTTTGCTTAACGTTTGCCACCTGAAGCCAGCCTCTCTTGCCCATCTTCCTCAGTTTCAGAGGGTAGATATTTCAGGGTTGCTTTTTCCCCAGGTCTCCACGCCTTTGGGTTTTGTTTTTGCTTAACGATTGCCACCTGAGCTAGCCTCTCTTGCCCATGTTCCTCAGTTTCAGAGGGTAGATATTTCAGGGTTGCTTTGTCCCCAGGGCTCCACGCCTTTGTGCTTTGTTTTTGCTTAAGGATTGCCACCTGAGGTAGCCTCTCTTGCCCATCTTCCTCAGTTTCAGAGGGTGGATTTCTCCGTGTTGCTTTTTCCCCAGGTCTCCACGCCCTTGTGTGTTTCTTTTGCTTAAAGATTGCCACCTGAGCTAGCCTCTGTTGCCCATCTTCGTCCGTTTCAGAGGGTGGATTTCTCAGTGTTGCCTTTTCGCCAGCTCCCCACGCCCTTGTGTGTTTCTTTTGCTTAAAGATTGTCACCTGAGCTAGGCACTGTTGCCCTGCTTCCTCAGTTTCAGAGGGTACCTTTTTCAGGGTTGCTTTTTCACCGGGTCTCCTCGCCATTGTATTTTTTTATCTTATTTTTTTTGCTTAAAGATTGCCACCTGAGCTAGCCTCTGTTGCGCTTCTTTCTCAGTTCTAGAGGGTAGATTTCTCCGTGTTGCTTTTTCCCCAGGTCTCCACGCACTTCCTTTTTTTTTTCTGCTTAAAAATTGCCACCTGAGCTAGCCTCTGTTGTCCATCTTCGTCGGTTTCAGAGGGTAGATTTCTCACTGTTGCTTTTTTGCCAGGTCTGCACGCCCTTGTGTTTTTTTTCTGCTTAAAGGTTGCAACCTGAGCTAGCTTCTTTTGCCCATGTCCCTCAGTTTCAGAGGGTGGATTTCTCCGTGTTGCTTTTTCCCCAGGCCTCCACGCCCTTGTGTGTTTCTTTTGCTTAACGATTGCCACCTGAGCTAGCCTCTGTTGCCCATCTTCGTCCGTTTCAGAGGGTGGATTTCTCAGTGTTGCCTTTTCCCCAGCTCCCCACGCCCTTGTGTGTTTCTTTTGCTTAAAGATTGCCACCTGAAGCCAGCCTCTCTTGCCCATCTTCCTCAGTTTCAGAGGGTAGATATTTCAGGGTTGCTTTTTCCCCAGGTCTCCACGCCTTTGGGTTTTGTTTTTGCTTAACGATTGCCACCTGAGCTAGCCTCTCTTGCCCATCTTCCTGAGTTTCAGAGGGTCGATATCTCCGTGTTGCTGTTTCCCCAGGTCTCCACGCCCTTGTGTGTTTCTTTTGCTTAACGTTTGCCACCTGAAGCCAGCCTCTCTTGCCCATCTTCCTCAGTTTCAGAGGGTAGATATTTCAGGGTTGCTTTTTCCCCAGGTCTCCACGCCTTTGTGTTTTGTTTTTGCTTAACGATTGCCACCTGAGCTAGCCTCTCTTGCCCATGTTCCTCAGTTTCAGAGGGTAGATATTTCAGGGTTGCTTTGTCCCCAGGGCTCCACGCCTTTGTGCTTTGTTTTTGCTTAAGGATTGCCACCTGAGGTAGCCTCTCTTGCCCATCTTCCTCAGTTTCAGAGGGTGGATTTCTCCGTGTTGCTTTTTCCCCAGGTCTCCACGCCCTTGTGTGTTTCTTTTGCTTAAAGATTGCCACCTGAGCTAGCCTCTGTTGCCCATCTTCGTCCGTTTCAGAGGGTGGATTTCTCAGTGTTGCCTTTTCGCCAGCTCCCCACGCCCTTGTGTGTTTCTTTTGCTTAAAGATTGTCACCTGAGCTAGGCACTGTTGCCCTGCTTCCTCAGTTTCAGAGGGTACCTTTTTCAGGGTTGCTTTTTCACCGGGTCTCCTCGCCATTGTATTTTTTATCTTATTTTTTTTGCTTAAAGATTGCCACCTGAGCTAGCCTCTGTTGCGCTTCTTTCTCAGTTCTAGAGGGTAGATTTCTCCGTGTTGCTTTTTCCCCAGGTCTCCACGCACTTCCTTTTATTTTTCCTTAAAAATTGCCACCTGAGCTAGCCTCTGTTGTCCATCTTCGTCGGTTTCAGAGGGTAGATTTCTCACTGTTGCTTTTTTGCCAGGTCTGCACGCCCTTGTGTTTTTTTTCTGCTTCAAGGTTGCAACCTGAGCTAGCTTCTTTTGCCCATGTTCCTCAGTTTCAGAGGGTGGATTTCTCCGTGTTGCTTTTTCCCCAGGCCTCCACGCCCTTGTGTGTTTCTTTTGCTTAACGATTGCCACCTGAGCTAGCCTCTGTTGCCCATCTTCGTCCGTTTCAGAGGGTGGATTTCTCAGTGTTGCCTTTTCCCCAGCTCCCCACGCCCTTGTGTGTTTCTTTTGCTTAAAGATTGCCACCTGAAGCCAGCCTCTCTTGCCCATCTTCCTCAGTTTCAGAGGGTAGATATTTCAGGGTTGCTTTTTCCCCAGGTCTCCACGCCTTTGGGTTTTGTTTTTGCTTAACGAGTGCCACCTGAGCTAGCCTCTCTTGCCCATGTTCCTCAGTTTCAGAGGGTAGATATTTCAGGGTTGCTTTGTCCCCAGGGCTCCACGCCTTTGTGCTTTGTTTTTGCTTAAGGATTGCCACCTGAGGTAGCCTCTCTTGCCCATCTTCCTCAGTTTCAGAGGGTGGATTTCTCCGTGTTGCTTTTTCCCCAGGTCTCCACGCCCTTGTGTGTTTCTTTTGCTTAAAGATTGCCACCTGAGCTAGCCTCTGTTGCCCATCTTCGTCCGTTTCAGAGGGTGGATTTCTCAGTGTTGCCTTTTCGCCAGCTCCCCACGCCCTTGTGTGTTTCTTTTGCTTAAAGATTGTCACCTGAGCTAGGCACTGTTGCCCTGCTTCCTCAGTTTCAGAGGGTACCTTTTTCAGGGTTGCTTTTTCACCGGGTCTCCTCGCCATTGTATTTTTTTATCTTATTTTTTTTGCTTAAAGATTGCCACCTGAGCTAGCCTCTGTTGCGCTTCTTTCTCAGTTCTAGAGGGTAGATTTCTCCGTGTTGCTTTTTCCCCAGGTCTCCACGCACTTCCTTTTATTTTTCCTTAAAAATTGCCACCTGAGCTAGCCTCTGTTGTCCATCTTCGTCGGTTTCAGAGGGTAGATTTCTCACTGTTGCTTTTTTGCCAGGTCTGCACGCCCTTGTGTTTTTTTTCTGCTTCAAGGTTGCAACCTGAGCTAGCTTCTTTTGCCCATGTCCCTCAGTTTCAGAGGGTGGATTTCTCAGTGTTGCTTTTTCCCCAGGCCTCCACGCCCTTGTGTGTTTCTTTTGCTTAAAGATTGCCACCTGAAGCCAGCCTCTCTTGCCCATCTTCCTCAGTTTCAGAGGGTAGATATTTCAGGGTTGCTTTTTCCCCAGGTCTCCACGCCTTTGGGTTTTGTTTTTGCTTAACGAGTGCCACCTGAGCTAGCCTCTCTTGCCCATGTTCCTCAGTTTCAGAGGGTAGATATTTCAGGGTTGCTTTGTCCCCAGGGCTCCACGCCTTTGTGCTTTGTTTTTGCTTAAGGATTGCCACCTGAGGTAGCCTCTCTTGCCCATCTTCCTCAGTTTCAGAGGGTGGATTTCTCCGTGTTGCTTTTTCCCCAGGTCTCCACGCCCTTGTGTGTTTCTTTTGCTTAAAGATTGCCACCTGAGCTAGCCTCTGTTGCCCATCTTCGTCCGTTTCAGAGGGTGGATTTCTCAGTGTTGCCTTTTCGCCAGCTCCCCACGCCCTTGTGTGTTTCTTTTGCTTAAAGATTGTCACCTGAGCTAGGCACTGTTGCCCTGCTTCCTCAGTTTCAGAGGGTACCTTTTTCAGGGTTGCTTTTTCACCGGGTCTCCTCGCCATTGTATTTTTTTATCTTATTTTTTTTGCTTAAAGATTGCCACCTGAGCTAGCCTCTGTTGCGCTTCTTTCTCAGTTCTAGAGGGTAGATTTCTCCGTGTTGCTTTTTCCCCAGGTCTCCACGCACTTCCTTTTATTTTTCCTTAAAAATTGCCACCTGAGCTAGCCTCTGTTGTCCATCTTCGTCGGTTTCAGAGGGTAGATTTCTCACTGTTGCTTTTTTGCCAGGTCTGCACGCCCTTGTGTTTTTTTTCTGCTTCAAGGTTGCAACCTGAGCTAGCTTCTTTTGCCCATGTTCCTCAGTTTCAGAGGGTGGATTTCTCCGTGTTGCTTTTTCCCCAGGCCTCCACGCCCTTGTGTGTTTCTTTTGCTTAACGAGTGCCACCTGAGCTAGCCTCTGTTGCCCATCTTCGTCCGTTTCAGAGGGTGGATTTCTCAGTGTTGCCTTTTCCCCAGCTCCCCACGCCCTTGTGTGTTTCTTTTGCTTAAAGATTGCCACCTGAAGCCAGCCTCTCTTGCCCATCTTCCTCAGTTTCAGAGGGTAGATATTTCAGGGTTGCTTTTTCCCCAGGTCTCCACGCCTTTGGGTTTTGTTTTTGCTTAACGAGTGCCACCTGAGCTAGCCTCTCTTGCCCATGTTCCTCAGTTTCAGAGGGTAGATATTTCAGGGTTGCTTTGTCCCCAGGGCTCCACGCCTTTGTGCTTTGTTTTTGCTTAAGGATTGCCACCTGAGGTAGCCTCTCTTGCCCATCTTCCTCAGTTTCAGAGGGTGGATTTCTCCGTGTTGCTTTTTCCCCAGGTCTCCACGCCCTTGTGTGTTTCTTTTGCTTAAAGATTGCCACCTGAGCTAGCCTCTGTTGCCCATCTTCGTCCGTTTCAGAGGGTGGATTTCTCAGTGTTGCCTTTTCGCCAGCTCCCCACGCCCTTGTGTGTTTCTTTTGCTTAAAGATTGTCACCTGAGCTAGGCACTGTTGCCCTGCTTCCTCAGTTTCAGAGGGTACCTTTTTCAGGGTTGCTTTTTCACCGGGTCTCCTCGCCATTGTATTTTTTTATTTTATTATTTTTGCTTAAAGATTGCCACCTGAGCTAGCCTCTGTTGCGCTTCTTTCTCAGTTCTAGAGGGTAGATTTCTCCGTGTTGCTTTTTCCCCAGGTCTCCACGCACTTCCTTTTATTTTTCCTTAAAAATTGCCACCTGAGCTAGCCTCTGTTGTCCATCTTCGTCGGTTTCAGAGGGTAGATTTCTCACTGTTGCTTTTTTGCCAGGTCTGCACGCCCTTGTGTTTTTTTTCTGCTTCAAGGTTGCAACCTGAGCTAGCTTCTTTTGCCCATGTTCCTCAGTTTCAGAGGGTGGATTTCTCCGTGTTGCTTTTTCCCCAGGCCTCCACGCCCTTGTGTGTTTCTTTTGCTTAACGATTGCCACCTGAGCTAGCCTCTGTTGCCCATCTTCGTCCGTTTCAGAGGGTGGATTTCTCAGTGTTGCCTTTTCCCCAGCTCCCCACGCCCTTGTGTGTTTCTTTTGCTTAAAGATTGCCACCTGAAGCCAGCCTCTCTTGCCCATCTTCCTCAGTTTCAGAGGGTAGATATTTCAGGGTTGCTTTTTCCCCAGGTCTCCACGCCTTTGGGTTTTGTTTTTGCTTAACGAGTGCCACCTGAGCTAGCCTCTCTTGCCCATGTTCCTCAGTTTCAGAGGGTAGATATTTCAGGGTTGCTTTGTCCCCAGGGCTCCACGCCTTTGTGCTTTGTTTTTGCTTAAGGATTGCCACCTGAGGTAGCCTCTCTTGCCCATCTTCCTCAGTTTCAGAGGGTGGATTTCTCCGTGTTGCTTTTTCCCCAGGTCTCCACGCCCTTGTGTGTTTCTTTTGCTTAAAGATTGCCACCTGAGCTAGCCTCTGTTGCCCATCTTCGTCCGTTTCAGAGGGTGGATTTCTCAGTGTTGCCTTTTCGCCAGCTCCCCACGCCCTTGTGTGTTTCTTTTGCTTAAAGATTGTCACCTGAGCTAGGCACTGTTGCCCTGCTTCCTCAGTTTCAGAGGGTACCTTTTTCAGGGTTGCTTTTTCACCGGGTCTCCTCGCCATTGTATTTTTTTATCTTATTTTTTTTGCTTAAAGATTGCCACCTGAGCTAGCCTCTGTTGCGCTTCTTTCTCAGTTCTAGAGGGTAGATTTCTCCGTGTTGCTTTTTCCCCAGGTCTCCACGCACTTCCTTTTATTTTTCCTTAAAAATTGCCACCTGAGCTAGCCTCTGTTGTCCATCTTCGTCGGTTTCAGAGGGTAGATTTCTCACTGTTGCTTTTTTGCCAGGTCTGCACGCCCTTGTGTTTTTTTTCTGCTTAAAGGTTGCAACCTGAGCTAGCTTCTTTTGCCCATGTCCCTCAGTTTCAGAGGGTGGATTTCTCCGTGTTGCTTTTTCCCCAGGCCTCCACGCCCTTGTGTGTTTCTTTTGCTTAAAGATTGCCACCTGAAGCCAGCCTCTCTTGCCCATCTTCCTCAGTTTCAGAGGGTAGATATTTCAGGGTTGCTTTTTCCCCAGGTCTCCACGCCTTTGTGTTTTGTTTTTGCTTAACGATTGCCACCTGAGCTAGCCTCTCTTGCCCATGTTCCTCAGTTTCAGAGGGTAGATATTTCAGGGTTGCTTTGTCCCCAGGGCTCCACGCCTTTGTGCTTTGTTTTTGCTTAAGGATTGCCACCTGAGGTAGCCTCTCTTGCCCATCTTCCTCAGTTTCAGAGGGTGCATTTCTCCGTGTTGCTTTTTCCCCAGGTCTCCACGCCCTTGTGTGTTTCTTTTGCTTAAAGATTGCCACCTGAGCTAGCCTCTGTTGCCCATCTTCGTCCGTTTCAGAGGGTGGATTTCTCAGTGTTGCCTTTTCGCCAGCTCCCCACGCCCTTGTGTGTTTCTTTTGCTTAAAGATTGTCACCTGAGCTAGGCACTGTTGCCCTGCTTCCTCAGTTTCAGAGGGTACCTTTTTCAGGGTTGCTTTTTGACCGGGTCTCCTCGCCATTGTATTTTTTTATCTTATTTTTTTTGCTTAAAGATTGCCACCTGAGCTAGCCTCTGTTGCGCTTCTTTCTCAGTTCTAGAGGGTAGATTTCTCCGTGTTGCTTTTTCCCCAGGTCTCCACGCACTTCCTTTTATTTTTCCTTAAAAATTGCCACCTGAGCTAGCCTCTGTTGTCCATCTTCGTCGGTTTCAGAGGGTAGATTTCTCACTGTTGCTTTTTTGCCAGGTCTGCACGCCCTTGTGTTTTTTTTCTGCTTAAAGGTTGCAACCTGAGCTAGCTTCTTTTGCCCATGTTCCTCAGTTTCAGAGGGTGGATTTCTCCGTGTTGCTTTTTCCCCAGGCCTCCACGCCCTTGTGTGTTTCTTTTGCTTAACGATTGCCACCTGAGCTAGCCTCTGTTGCCCATCTTCGTCCGTTTCAGAGGGTGGATTTCTCAGTGTTGCCTTTTCCCCAGCTCCCCACGCCCTTGTGTGTTTCTTTTGCTTAAAGATTGCCACCTGAAGCCAGCCTCTCTTGCCCATCTTCCTCAGTTTCAGAGGGTAGATATTTCAGGGTTGCTTTTTCCCCAGGTCTCCACGCCTTTGGGTTTTGTTTTTGCTTAACGAGTGCCACCTGAGCTAGCCTCTCTTGCCCATGTTCCTCAGTTTCAGAGGGTAGATATTTCAGGGTTGCTTTGTCCCCAGGGCTCCACGCCTTTGTGCTTTGTTTTTGCTTAAGGATTGCCACCTGAGGTAGCCTCTCTTGCCCATCTTCCTCAGTTTCAGAGGGTGGATTTCTCCGTGTTGCTTTTTCCCCAGGTCTCCACGCCCTTGTGTGTTTCTTTTGCTTAAAGATTGCCACCTGAGCTAGCCTCTGTTGCCCATCTTCGTCCGTTTCAGAGGGTGGATTTCTCAGTGTTGCCTTTTCGCCAGCTCCCCACGCCCTTGTGTGTTTCTTTTGCTTAAAGATTGTCACCTGAGCTAGGCACTGTTGCCCTGCTTCCTCAGTTTCAGAGGGTACCTTTTTCAGGGTTGCTTTTTGACCGGGTCTCCTCGCCATTGTATTTTTTTATCTTATTTTTTTCGCTTAAAGATTGCCACCTGAGCTAGCCTCTGTTGCGCTTCTTTCTCAGTTCTAGAGGGTAGATTTCTCCGTGTTGCTTTTTCCCCAGGTCTCCACGCACTTCCTTTTATTTTTCCTTAAAAATTGCCACCTGAGCTAGCCTCTGTTGTCCATCTTCGTCGGTTTCAGAGGGTAGATTTCTCACTGTTGCTTTTTTGCCAGGTCTGCACGCCCTTGTGTTTTTTTTCTGCTTAAAGGTTGCAACCTGAGCTAGCTTCTTTTGCCCATGTTCCTCAGTTTCAGAGGGTGGATTTCTCCGTGTTGCTTTTTCCCCAGGCCTCCACGCCCTTGTGTGTTTCTTTTGCTTAACGATTGCCACCTGAGCTAGCCTCTGTTGCCCATCTTCGTCCGTTTCAGAGGGTGGATTTCTCAGTGTTGCCTTTTCGCCAGCTCCCCACGCCCTTGTGTGTTTCTTTTGCTTAAAGATTGCCACCTGAAGCCAGCCTCTCTTGCCCATCTTCCTCAGTTTCAGAGGGTAGATATTTCAGGGTTGCTTTTTCCCCAGGTCTCCACGCCTTTGGGTTTTGTTTTTGCTTAACGAGTGCCACCTGAGCTAGCCTCTCTTGCCCATGTTCCTCAGTTTCAGAGGGTAGATATTTCAGGGTTGCTTTGTCCCCAGGGCTCCACGCCTTTGTGCTTTGTTTTTGCTTAAGGATTGCCACCTGAGGTAGCCTCTCTTGCCCATCTTCCTCAGTTTCAGAGGGTGGATTTCTCCGTGTTGCTTTTTCCCCAGGTCTCCACGCCCTTGTGTGTTTCTTTTGCTTAAAGATTGCCACCTGAGCTAGCCTCTGTTGCCCATCTTCGTCCGTTTCAGAGGGTGGATTTCTCAGTGTTGCCTTTTCGCCAGCTCCCCACGCCCTTGTGTGTTTCTTTTGCTTAAAGATTGTCACCTGAGCTAGGCACTGTTGCCCTGCTTCCTCAGTTTCAGAGGGTACCTTTTTCAGGGTTGCTTTTTGACCGGGTCTCCTCGCCATTGTATTTTTTTATCTTATTTTTTTTTGCTTAAAGATTGCCACCTGAGCTAGCCTCTGTTGCGCTTCTTTCTCAGTTCTAGAGGGTAGATTTCTCCGTGTTGCTTTTTCCCCAGGTCTCCACGCACTTCCTTTTATTTTTCCTTAAAAATTGCCACCTGAGCTAGCCTCTGTTGTCCATCTTCGTCGGTTTCAGAGGGTAGATTTCTCACTGTTGCTTTTTTGCCAGGTCTGCACGCCCTTGTGTTTTTTTTCTGCTTAAAGGTTGCAACCTGAGCTAGCTTCTTTTGCCCATGTTCCTCAGTTTCAGAGGGTGGATTTCTCCGTGTTGCTTTTTCCCCAGGCCTCCACGCCCTTGTGTGTTTCTTTTGCTTAACGATTGCCACCTGAGCTAGCCTCTGTTGCCCATCTTCGTCCGTTTCAGAGGGTGGATTTCTCAGTGTTGCCTTTTCCCCAGCTCCCCACGCCCTTGTGTGTTTCTTTTGCTTAAAGATTGCCACCTGAAGCCAGCCTCTCTTGCCCATCTTCCTCAGTTTCAGAGGGTAGATATTTCAGGGTTGCTTTTTCCCCAGGTCTCCACGCCTTTGGGTTTTGTTTTTGCTTAACGAGTGCCACCTGAGCTAGCCTCTCTTGCCCATGTTCCTCAGTTTCAGAGGGTAGATATTTCAGGGTTGCTTTGTCCCCAGGGCTCCACGCCTTTGTGCTTTGTTTTTGCTTAAGGATTGCCACCTGAGGTAGCCTCTCTTGCCCATCTTCCTCAGTTTCAGAGGGTGGATTTCTCCGTGTTGCTTTTTCCCCAGGTCTCCACGCCCTTGTGTGT
Source organism: Equus asinus (assembly GCF_041296235.1). Lineage (NCBI taxonomy): Eukaryota > Metazoa > Chordata > Mammalia > Perissodactyla > Equidae > Equus > Equus asinus. Next base: position 2,497,637 of record NC_091817.1, read on the forward strand.
TTCTTTTGCTTAAAGATTGCCACCTGAGCTAGCCTCTGTTGCCCATCTTCGTCCGTTTCAGAGGGTGGATTTCTCAGTGTTGCCTTTTCGCCAGCTCCCCACGCCCTTGTGTGTTTCTTTTGCTTAAAGATTGTCACCTGAGCTAGGCACTGTTGCCCTGCTTCCTCAGTTTCAGAGGGTACCTTTTTCAGGGTTGCTTTTTCACCGGGTCTCCTCGCCATTGTATTTTTTTATCTTATTTTTTTTGCTTAAAGATTGCCACCTGAGCTAGCCTCTGTTGCGCTTCTTTCTCAGTTCTAGAGGGTAGATTTCTCCGTGTTGCTTTTTCCCCAGGTCTCCACGCACTTCCTTTTATTTTTCCTTAAAAATTGCCACCTGAGCTAGCCTCTGTTGTCCATCTTCGTCGGTTTCAGAGGGTAGATTTCTCACTGTTGCTTTTTTGCCAGGTCTGCACGCCCTTGTGTTTTTTTTCTGCTTAAAGGTTGCAACCTGAGCTAGCTTCTTTTGCCCATGTCCCTCAGTTTCAGAGGGTGGATTTCTCCGTGTTGCTTTTTCCCCAGGCCTCCACGCCCTTGTGTGTTTCTTTTGCTTAACGATTGCCACCTGAGCTAGCCTCTGTTGCCCATCTTCGTCCGTTTCAGAGGGTGGATTTCTCAGTGTTGCCTTTTCCCCAGCTCCCCACGCCCTTGTGTGTTTCTTTTGCTTAAAGATTGCCACCTGAAGCCAGCCTCTCTTGCCCATCTTCCTCAGTTTCAGAGGGTAGATATTTCAGGGTTGCTTTTTCCCCAGGTCTCCACGCCTTTGGGTTTTGTTTTTGCTTAACGAGTGCCACCTGAGCTAGCCTCTCTTGCCCATGTTCCTCAGTTTCAGAGGGTAGATATTTCAGGGTTGCTTTGTCCCCAGGGCTCCACGCCTTTGTGCTTTGTTTTTGCTTAAGGATTGCCACCTGAGGTAGCCTCTCTTGCCCATCTTCCTCAGTTTCAGAGGGTGGATTTCTCCGTGTTGCTTTTTCCCCAGGTCTCCACGCCCTTGTGTGTTTCTTTTGCTTAAAGATTGCCACCTGAGCTAGCCTCTGTTGCCCATCTTCGTCCGTTTCAGAGGGTGGATTTCTCAGTGTTGCCTTTTCGCCAGCTCCCCACGCCCTTGTGTGTTTCTTTTGCTTAAAGATTGTCACCTGAGCTAGGCACTGTTGCCCTGCTTCCTCAGTTTCAGAGGGTACCTTTTTCAGGGTTGCTTTTTCACCGGGTCTCCTCGCCATTGTATTTTTTTATCTTATTTTTTTTGCTTAAAGATTGCCACCTGAGCTAGCCTCTGTTGCGCTTCTTTCTCAGTTCTAGAGGGTAGATTTCTCCGTGTTGCTTTTTCCCCAGGTCTCCACGCACTTCCTTTTATTTTTCCTTAAAAATTGCCACCTGAGCTAGCCTCTGTTGTCCATCTTCGTCGGTTTCAGAGGGTAGATTTCTCACTGTTGCTTTTTTGCCAGGTCTGCACGCCCTTGTGTTTTTTTTCTGCTTAAAGGTTGCAACCTGAGCTAGCTTCTTTTGCCCATGTTCCTCAGTTTCAGAGGGTGGATTTCTCCGTGTTGCTTTTTCCCCAGGCCTCCACGCCCTTGTGTGTTTCTTTTGCTTAACGATTGCCACCTGAGCTAGCCTCTGTTGCCCATCTTCGTCCGTTTCAGAGGGTGGATTTCTCAGTGTTGCCTTTTCCCCAGCTCCCCACGCCCTTGTGTGTTTCTTTTGCTTAAAGATTGCCACCTGAAGCCAGCCTCTCTTGCCCATCTTCCTCAGTTTCAGAGGGTAGATATTTCAGGGTTGCTTTTTCCCCAGGTCTCCACGCCTTTGGGTTTTGTTTTTGCTTAACGAGTGCCACCTGAGCTAGCCTCTCTTGCCCATGTTCCTCAGTTTCAGAGGGTAGATATTTCAGGGTTGCTTTGTCCCCAGGGCTCCACGCCTTTGTGCTTTGTTTTTGCTTAAGGATTGCCACCTGAGGTAGCCTCTCTTGCCCATCTTCCTCAGTTTCAGAGGGTGGATTTCTCCGTGTTGCTTTTTCCCCAGGTCTCCACGCCCTTGTGTGTTTCTTTTGCTTAAAGATTGCCACCTGAGCTAGCCTCTGTTGCCCATCTTCGTCCGTTTCAGAGGGTGGATTTCTCAGTGTTGCCTTTTCGCCAGCTCCCCACGCCCTTGTGTGTTTCTTTTGCTTAAAGATTGTCACCTGAGCTAGGCACTGTTGCCCTGCTTCCTCAGTTTCAGAGGGTACCTTTTTCAGGGTTGCTTTTTGACCGGGTCTCCTCGCCATTGTATTTTTTTATCTTATTTTTTTCGCTTAAAGATTGCCACCTGAGCTAGCCTCTGTTGCGCTTCTTTCTCAGTTCTAGAGGGTAGATTTCTCCGTGTTGCTTTTTCCCCAGGTCTCCACGCACTTCCTTTTATTTTTCCTTAAAAATTGCCACCTGAGCTAGCCTCTGTTGTCCATCTTCGTCGGTTTCAGAGGGTAGATTTCTCACTGTTGCTTTTTTGCCAGGTCTGCACGCCCTTGTGTTTTTTTTCTGCTTAAAGGTTGCAACCTGAGCTAGCTTCTTTTGCCCATGTTCCTCAGTTTCAGAGGGTGGATTTCTCCGTGTTGCTTTTTCCCCAGGCCTCCACGCCCTTGTGTGTTTCTTTTGCTTAACGATTGCCACCTGAGCTAGCCTCTGTTGCCCATCTTCGTCCGTTTCAGAGGGTGGATTTCTCAGTGTTGCCTTTTCGCCAGCTCCCCACGCCCTTGTGTGTTTCTTTTGCTTAAAGATTGCCACCTGAAGCCAGCCTCTCTTGCCCATCTTCCTCAGTTTCAGAGGGTAGATATTTCAGGGTTGCTTTTTCCCCAGGTCTCCACGCCTTTGGGTTTTGTTTTTGCTTAACGAGTGCCACCTGAGCTAGCCTCTCTTGCCCATGTTCCTCAGTTTCAGAGGGTAGATATTTCAGGGTTGCTTTGTCCCCAGGGCTCCACGCCTTTGTGCTTTGTTTTTGCTTAAGGATTGCCACCTGAGGTAGCCTCTCTTGCCCATCTTCCTCAGTTTCAGAGGGTGGATTTCTCCGTGTTGCTTTTTCCCCAGGTCTCCACGCCCTTGTGTGTTTCTTTTGCTTAAAGATTGCCACCTGAGCTAGCCTCTGTTGCCCATCTTCGTCCGTTTCAGAGGGTGGATTTCTCAGTGTTGCCTTTTCGCCAGCTCCCCACGCCCTTGTGTGTTTCTTTTGCTTAAAGATTGTCACCTGAGCTAGGCACTGTTGCCCTGCTTCCTCAGTTTCAGAGGGTACCTTTTTCAGGGTTGCTTTTTGACCGGGTCTCCTCGCCATTGTATTTTTTTATCTTATTTTTTTCGCTTAAAGATTGCCACCTGAGCTAGCCTCTGTTGCGCTTCTTTCTCAGTTCTAGAGGGTAGATTTCTCCGTGTTGCTTTTTCCCCAGGTCTCCACGCACTTCCTTTTATTTTTCCTTAAAAATTGCCACCTGAGCTAGCCTCTGTTGTCCATCTTCGTCGGTTTCAGAGGGTAGATTTCTCACTGTTGCTTTTTTGCCAGGTCTGCACGCCCTTGTGTTTTTTTTCTGCTTAAAGGTTGCAACCTGAGCTAGCTTCTTTTGCCCATGTTCCTCAGTTTCAGAGGGTGGATTTCTCCGTGTTGCTTTTTCCCCAGGCCTCCACGCCCTTGTGTGTTTCTTTTGCTTAACGATTGCCACCTGAGCTAGCCTCTGTTGCCCATCTTCGTCCGTTTCAGAGGGTGGATTTCTCAGTGTTGCCTTTTCGCCAGCTCCCCACGCCCTTGTGTGTTTCTTTTGCTTAAAGATTGCCACCTGAAGCCAGCCTCTCTTGCCCATCTTCCTCAGTTTCAGAGGGTAGATATTTCAGGGTTGCTTTTTCCCCAGGTCTCCACGCCTTTGGGTTTTGTTTTTGCTTAACGAGTGCCACCTGAGCTAGCCTCTCTTGCCCATGTTCCTCAGTTTCAGAGGGTAGATATTTCAGGGTTGCTTTGTCCCCAGGGCTCCACGCCTTTGTGCTTTGTTTTTGCTTAAGGATTGCCACCTGAGGTAGCCTCTCTTGCCCATCTTCCTCAGTTTCAGAGGGTGGATTTCTCCGTGTTGCTTTTTCCCCAGGTCTCCACGCCCTTGTGTGTTTCTTTTGCTTAAAGATTGCCACCTGAGCTAGCCTCTGTTGCCCATCTTCGTCCGTTTCAGAGGGTGGATTTCTCAGTGTTGCCTTTTCGCCAGCTCCCCACGCCCTTGTGTGTTTCTTTTGCTTAAAGATTGTCACCTGAGCTAGGCACTGTTGCCCTGCTTCCTCAGTTTCAGAGGGTACCTTTTTCAGGGTTGCTTTTTGACCGGGTCTCCTCGCCATTGTATTTTTTTATCTTATTTTTTTTTGCTTAAAGATTGCCACCTGAGCTAGCCTCTGTTGCGCTTCTTTCTCAGTTCTAGAGGGTAGATTTCTCCGTGTTGCTTTTTCCCCAGGTCTCCACGCACTTCCTTTTATTTTTCCTTAAAAATTGCCACCTGAGCTAGCCTCTGTTGTCCATCTTCGTCGGTTTCAGAGGGTAGATTTCTCACTGTTGCTTTTTTGCCAGGTCTGCACGCCCTTGTGTTTTTTTTCTGCTTAAAGGTTGCAACCTGAGCTAGCTTCTTTTGCCCATGTTCCTCAGTTTCAGAGGGTGGATTTCTCCGTGTTGCTTTTTCCCCAGGCCTCCACGCCCTTGTGTGTTTCTTTTGCTTAACGATTGCCACCTGAGCTAGCCTCTGTTGCCCATCTTCGTCCGTTTCAGAGGGTGGATTTCTCAGTGTTGCCTTTTCCCCAGCTCCCCACGCCCTTGTGTGTTTCTTTTGCTTAAAGATTGCCACCTGAAGCCAGCCTCTCTTGCCCATCTTCCTCAGTTTCAGAGGGTAGATATTTCAGGGTTGCTTTTTCCCCAGGTCTCCACGCCTTTGGGTTTTGTTTTTGCTTAACGAGTGCCACCTGAGCTAGCCTCTCTTGCCCATGTTCCTCAGTTTCAGAGGGTAGATATTTCAGGGTTGCTTTGTCCCCAGGGCTCCACGCCTTTGTGCTTTGTTTTTGCTTAAGGATTGCCACCTGAGGTAGCCTCTCTTGCCCATCTTCCTCAGTTTCAGAGGGTGGATTTCTCCGTGTTGCTTTTTCCCCAGGTCTCCACGCCCTTGTGTGTTTCTTTTGCTTAAAGATTGCCACCTGAGCTAGCCTCTGTTGCCCATCTTCGTCCGTTTCAGAGGGTGGATTTCTCAGTGTTGCCTTTTCGCCAGCTCCCCACGCCCTTGTGTGTTTCTTTTGCTTAAAGATTGTCACCTGAGCTAGGCACTGTTGCCCTGCTTCCTCAGTTTCAGAGGGTACCTTTTTCAGGGTTGCTTTTTCACCGGGTCTCCTCGCCATTGTATTTTTTTATCTTATTTTTTTTGCTTAAAGATTGCCACCTGAGCTAGCCTCTGTTGCGCTTCTTTCTCAGTTCTAGAGGGTAGATTTCTCCGTGTTGCTTTTTCCCCAGGTCTCCACGCACTTCCTTTTATTTTTCCTTAAAAATTGCCACCTGAGCTAGCCTCTGTTGTCCATCTTCGTCGGTTTCAGAGGGTAGATTTCTCACTGTTGCTTTTTTGCCAGGTCTGCACGCCCTTGTGTTTTTTTTCTGCTTAAAGGTTGCAACCTGAGCTAGCTTCTTTTGCCCATGTCCCTCAGTTTCAGAGGGTGGATTTCTCCGTGTTGCTTTTTCCCCAGGCCTCCACGCCCTTGTGTGTTTCTTTTGCTTAACGATTGCCACCTGAGCTAGCCTCTGTTGCCCATCTTCGTCCGTTTCAGAGGGTGGATTTCTCAGTGTTGCCTTTTCCCCAGCTCCCCACGCCCTTGTGTGTTTCTTTTGCTTAAAGATTGCCACCTGAAGCCAGCCTCTCTTGCCCATCTTCCTCAGTTTCAGAGGGTAGATATTTCAGGGTTGCTTTTTCCCCAGGTCTCCACGCCTTTGGGTTTTGTTTTTGCTTAACGAGTGCCACCTGAGCTAGCCTCTCTTGCCCATCTTCCTCAGTTTCAGAGGGTGGATTTCTCCGTGTTGCTTTTTCCCCAGGTCTCCACGCCCTTGTGTGTTTCTTTTGCTTAAAGATTGCCACCTGAGCTAGCCTCTGTTGCCCATCTTCGTCCGTTTCAGAGGGTGGATTTCTCAGTGTTGCCTTTTCGCCAGCTCCCCACGCCCTTGTGTGTTTCTTTTGCTTAAAGATTGTCACCTGAGCTAGGCACTGTTGCCCTGCTTCCTCAGTTTCAGAGGGTACCTTTTTCAGGGTTGCTTTTTCACCGGGTCTCCTCGCCATTGTATTTTTTTATCTTATTTTTTTTGCTTAAAGATTGCCACCTGAGCTAGCCTCTGTTGCGCTTCTTTCTCAGTTCTAGAGGGTAGATTTCTCCGTGTTGCTTTTTCCCCAGGTCTCCACGCACTTCCTTTTTTTTTTCTGCTTAAAAATTGCCACCTGAGCTAGCCTCTGTTGTCCATCTTCGTCGGTTTCAGAGGGTAGATTTCTCACTGTTGCTTTTTTGCCAGGTCTGCACGCCCTTGTGTTTTTTTTCTGCTTCAAGGTTGCAACCTGAGCTAGCTTCTTTTGCCCATGTCCCTCAGTTTCAGAGGGTGGATTTCTCCGTGTTGCTTTTTCCCCAGGCCTCCACGCCCTTGTGTGTTTCTTTTGCTTAAAGATTGCCACCTGAAGCCAGCCTCTCTTGCCCATCTTCCTCAGTTTCAGAGGGTAGATATTTCAGGGTTGCTTTTTCCCCAGGTCTCCACGCCTTTGTGTTTTGTTTTTGCTTAACGATTGCCACCTGAGCTAGCCTCTCTTGCCCATGTTCCTCAGTTTCAGAGGGTAGATATTTCAGGGTTGCTTTGTCCCCAGGGCTCCACGCCTTTGTGCTTTGTTTTTGCTTAAGGATTGCCACCTGAGGTAGCCTCTCTTGCCCATCTTCCTCAGTTTCAGAGGGTGGATTTCTCCGTGTTGCTTTTTCCCCAGGTCTCCACGCCCTTGTGTGTTTCTTTTGCTTAAAGATTGCCACCTGAGCTAGCCTCTGTTGCCCATCTTCGTCCGTTTCAGAGGGTGGATTTCTCAGTGTTGCCTTTTCGCCAGCTCCCCACGCCCTTGTGTGTTTCTTTTGCTTAAAGATTGTCACCTGAGCTAGGCACTGTTGCCCTGCTTCCTCAGTTTCAGAGGGTACCTTTTTCAGGGTTGCTTTTTCACCGGGTCTCCTCGCCATTGTATTTTTTTATCTTATTTTTTTTGCTTAAAGATTGCCACCTGAGCTAGCCTCTGTTGCGCTTCTTTCTCAGTTCTAGAGGGTAGATTTCTCCGTGTTGCTTTTTCCCCAGGTCTCCACGCACTTCCTTTTATTTTTCCTTAAAAATTGCCACCTGAGCTAGCCTCTGTTGTCCATCTTCGTCGGTTTCAGAGGGTAGATTTCTCACTGTTGCTTTTTTGCCAGGTCTGCACGCCCTTGTGTTTTTTTTCTGCTTAAAGGTTGCAACCTGAGCTAGCTTCTTTTGCCCATGTCCCTCAGTTTCAGAGGGTGGATTTCTCCGTGTTGCTTTTTCCCCAGGCCTCCACGCCCTTGTGTGTTTCTTTTGCTTAACGATTGCCACCTGAGCTAGCCTCTGTTGCCCATCTTCGTCCGTTTCAGAGGGTGGATTTCTCAGTGTTGCCTTTTCCCCAGCTCCCCACGCCCTTGTGTGTTTCTTTTGCTTAAAGATTGCCACCTGAAGCCAGCCTCTCTTGCCCATCTTCCTCAGTTTCAGAGGGTAGATATTTCAGGGTTGCTTTTTCCCCAGGTCTCCACGCCTTTGGGTTTTGTTTTTGCTTAACGAGTGCCACCTGAGCTAGCCTCTCTTGCCCATGTTCCTCAGTTTCAGAGGGTAGATATTTCAGGGTTGCTTTGTCCCCAGGGCTCCACGCCTTTGTGCTTTGTTTTTGCTTAAGGATTGCCACCTGAGGTAGCCTCTCTTGCCCATCTTCCTCAGTTTCAGAGGGTGGATTTCTCCGTGTTGCTTTTTCCCCAGGTCTCCACGCCCTTGTGTGTTTCTTTTGCTTAAAGATTGCCACCTGAGCTAGCCTCTGTTGCCCATCTTCGTCCGTTTCAGAGGGTGGATTTCTCAGTGTTGCCTTTTCGCCAGCTCCCCACGCCCTTGTGTGTTTCTTTTGCTTAAAGATTGTCACCTGAGCTAGGCACTGTTGCCCTGCTTCCTCAGTTTCAGAGGGTACCTTTTTCAGGGTTGCTTTTTCACCGGGTCTCCTCGCCATTGTATTTTTTTATCTTATTTTTTTTGCTTAAAGATTGCCACCTGAGCTAGCCTCTGTTGCGCTTCTTTCTCAGTTCTAGAGGGTAGATTTCTCCGTGTTGCTTTTTCCCCAGGTCTCCACGCACTTCCTTTTATTTTTCCTTAAAAATTGCCACCTGAGCTAGCCTCTGTTGTCCATCTTCGTCGGTTTCAGAGGGTAGATTTCTCACTGTTGCTTTTTTGCCAGGTCTGCACGCCCTTGTGTTTTTTTTCTGCTTAAAGGTTGCAACCTGAGCTAGCTTCTTTTGCCCATGTTCCTCAGTTTCAGAGGGTGGATTTCTCCGTGTTGCTTTTTCCCCAGGCCTCCACGCCCTTGTGTGTTTCTTTTGCTTAACGATTGCCACCTGAGCTAGCCTCTGTTGCCCATCTTCGTCCGTTTCAGAGGGTGGATTTCTCAGTGTTGCCTTTTCCCCAGCTCCCCACGCCCTTGTGTGTTTCTTTTGCTTAAAGATTGCCACCTGAAGCCAGCCTCTCTTGCCCATCTTCCTCAGTTTCAGAGGGTAGATATTTCAGGGTTGCTTTTTCCCCAGGTCTCCACGCCTTTGGGTTTTGTTTTTGCTTAACGAGTGCCACCTGAGCTAGCCTCTCTTGCCCATGTTCCTCAGTTTCAGAGGGTAGATATTTCAGGGTTGCTTTGTCCCCAGGGCTCCACGCCTTTGTGCTTTGTTTTTGCTTAAGGATTGCCACCTGAGGTAGCCTCTCTTGCCCATCTTCCTCAGTTTCAGAGGGTGGATTTCTCCGTGTTGCTTTTTCCCCAGGTCTCCACGCCCTTGTGTGTTTCTTTTGCTTAAAGATTGCCACCTGAGCTAGCCTCTGTTGCCCATCTTCGTCCGTTTCAGAGGGTGGATTTCTCAGTGTTGCCTTTTCGCCAGCTCCCCACGCCCTTGTGTGTTTCTTTTGCTTAAAGATTGTCACCTGAGCTAGGCACTGTTGCCCTGCTTCCTCAGTTTCAGAGGGTACCTTTTTCAGGGTTGCTTTTTGACCGGGTCTCCTCGCCATTGTATTTTTTTATCTTATTTTTTTCGCTTAAAGATTGCCACCTGAGCTAGCCTCTGTTGCGCTTCTTTCTCAGTTCTAGAGGGTAGATTTCTCCGTGTTGCTTTTTCCCCAGGTCTCCACGCACTTCCTTTTATTTTTCCTTAAAAATTGCCACCTGAGCTAGCCTCTGTTGTCCATCTTCGTCGGTTTCAGAGGGTAGATTTCTCACTGTTGCTTTTTTGCCAGGTCTGCACGCCCTTGTGTTTTTTTTCTGCTTAAAGGTTGCAACCTGAGCTAGCTTCTTTTGCCCATGTTCCTCAGTTTCAGAGGGTGGATTTCTCCGTGTTGCTTTTTCCCCAGGCCTCCACGCCCTTGTGTGTTTCTTTTGCTTAACGATTGCCACCTGAGCTAGCCTCTGTTGCCCATCTTCGTCCGTTTCAGAGGGTGGATTTCTCAGTGTTGCCTTTTCGCCAGCTCCCCACGCCCTTGTGTGTTTCTTTTGCTTAAAGATTGCCACCTGAAGCCAGCCTCTCTTGCCCATCTTCCTCAGTTTCAGAGGGTAGATATTTCAGGGTTGCTTTTTCCCCAGGTCTCCACGCCTTTGGGTTTTGTTTTTGCTTAACGAGTGCCACCTGAGCTAGCCTCTCTTGCCCATGTTCCTCAGTTTCAGAGGGTAGATATTTCAGGGTTGCTTTGTCCCCAGGGCTCCACGCCTTTGTGCTTTGTTTTTGCTTAAGGATTGCCACCTGAGGTAGCCTCTCTTGCCCATCTTCCTCAGTTTCAGAGGGTGGATTTCTCCGTGTTGCTTTTTCCCCAGGTCTCCACGCCCTTGTGTGTTTCTTTTGCTTAAAGATTGCCACCTGAGCTAGCCTCTGTTGCCCATCTTCGTCCGTTTCAGAGGGTGGATTTCTCAGTGTTGCCTTTTCGCCAGCTCCCCACGCCCTTGTGTGTTTCTTTTGCTTAAAGATTGTCACCTGAGCTAGGCACTGTTGCCCTGCTTCCTCAGTTTCAGAGGGTACCTTTTTCAGGGTTGCTTTTTGACCGGGTCTCCTCGCCATTGTATTTTTTTATCTTATTTTTTTTTGCTTAAAGATTGCCACCTGAGCTAGCCTCTGTTGCGCTTCTTTCTCAGTTCTAGAGGGTAGATTTCTCCGTGTTGCTTTTTCCCCAGGTCTCCACGCACTTCCTTTTATTTTTCCTTAAAAATTGCCACCTGAGCTAGCCTCTGTTGTCCATCTTCGTCGGTTTCAGAGGGTAGATTTCTCACTGTTGCTTTTTTGCCAGGTCTGCACGCCCTTGTGTTTTTTTTCTGCTTAAAGGTTGCAACCTGAGCTAGCTTCTTTTGCCCATGTTCCTCAGTTTCAGAGGGTGGATTTCTCCGTGTTGCTTTTTCCCCAGGCCTCCACGCCCTTGTGTGTTTCTTTTGCTTAACGATTGCCACCTGAGCTAGCCTCTGTTGCCCATCTTCGTCCGTTTCAGAGGGTGGATTTCTCAGTGTTGCCTTTTCCCCAGCTCCCCACGCCCTTGTGTGTTTCTTTTGCTTAAAGATTGCCACCTGAAGCCAGCCTCTCTTGCCCATCTTCCTCAGTTTCAGAGGGTAGATATTTCAGGGTTGCTTTTTCCCCAGGTCTCCACGCCTTTGGGTTTTGTTTTTGCTTAACGAGTGCCACCTGAGCTAGCCTCTCTTGCCCATGTTCCTCAGTTTCAGAGGGTAGATATTTCAGGGTTGCTTTGTCCCCAGGGCTCCACGCCTTTGTGCTTTGTTTTTGCTTAAGGATTGCCACCTGAGGTAGCCTCTCTTGCCCATCTTCCTCAGTTTCAGAGGGTGGATTTCTCCGTGTTGCTTTTTCCCCAGGTCTCCACGCCCTTGTGTGTTTCTTTTGCTTAAAGATTGCCACCTGAGCTAGCCTCTGTTGCCCATCTTCGTCCGTTTCAGAGGGTGGATTTCTCAGTGTTGCCTTTTCGCCAGCTCCCCACGCCCTTGTGTGTTTCTTTTGCTTAAAGATTGTCACCTGAGCTAGGCACTGTTGCCCTGCTTCCTCAGTTTCAGAGGGTACCTTTTTCAGGGTTGCTTTTTCACCGGGTCTCCTCGCCATTGTATTTTTTTATCTTATTTTTTTTGCTTAAAGATTGCCACCTGAGCTAGCCTCTGTTGCGCTTCTTTCTCAGTTCTAGAGGGTAGATTTCTCCGTGTTGCTTTTTCCCCAGGTCTCCACGCACTTCCTTTTTTTTTTCTGCTTAAAAATTGCCACCTGAGCTAGCCTCTGTTGTCCATCTTCGTCGGTTTCAGAGGGTAGATTTCTCACTGTTGCTTTTTTGCCAGGTCTGCACGCCCTTGTGTTTTTTTTCTGCTTAAAGGTTGCAACCTGAGCTAGCTTCTTTTGCCCATGTCCCTCAGTTTCAGAGGGTGGATTTCTCTGTGTTGCTTTTTCCCCAGGCCTCCACGCCCTTGTGTGTTTCTTTTGCTTAAAGATTGCCACCTGAAGCCAGCCTCTCTTGCCCATCTTCCTCAGTTTCAGAGGGTAGATATTTCAGGGTTGCTTTTTCCCCAGGTCTCCACGCCTTTGGGTTTTGTTTTTGCTTAACGAGTGCCACCTGAGCTAGCCTCTCTTGCCCATGTTCCTCAGTTTCAGAGGGTAGATATTTCAGGGTTGCTTTGTCCCCAGGGCTCCACGCCTTTGTGCTTTGTTTTTGCTTAAGGATTGCCACCTGAGGTAGCCTCTCTTGCCCATCTTCCTCAGTTTCAGAGGGTGGATTTCTCCGTGTTGCTTTTTCCCCAGGTCTCCACGCCCTTGTGTGTTTCTTTTGCTTAAAGATTGCCACCTGAGCTAGCCTCTGTTGCCCATCTTCGTCCGTTTCAGAGGGTGGATTTCTCAGTGTTGCCTTTTCGCCAGCTCCCCACGCCCTTGTGTGTTTCTTTTGCTTAAAGATTGTCACCTGAGCTAGGCACTGTTGCCCTGCTTCCTCAGTTTCAGAGGGTACCTTTTTCAGGGTTGCTTTTTCACCGGGTCTCCTCGCCATTGTATTTTTTTATCTTATTTTTTTTGCTTAAAGATTGCCACCTGAGCTAGCCTCTGTTGCGCTTCTTTCTCAGTTCTAGAGGGTAGATTTCTCCGTGTTGCTTTTTCCCCAGGTCTCCACGAACTTCCTTTTTTTTTTCTGCTTAAAAATTGCCACCTGAGCTAGCCTCTGTTGTCCATCTTCGTCGGTTTCAGAGGGTAGATTTCTCACTGTTGCTTTTTTGCCAGGTCTGCACGCCCTTGTGTTTTTTTTCTGCTTAAAGGTTGCAACCTGAGCTAGCTTCTTTTGCCCATGTCCCTCAGTTTCAGAGGGTGGATTTCTCCGTGTTGCTTTTTCCCCAGGCCTCCACGCCCTTGTGTGTTTCTTTTGCTTAAAGATTGCCACCTGAAGCCAGCCTCTCTTGCCCATCTTCCTCAGTTTCAGAGGGTAGATATTTCAGGGTTGCTTTTTCCCCAGGTCTCCACGCCTTTGGGTTTTGTTTTTGCTTAACGAGTGCCACCTGAGCTAGCCTCTCTTGCCCATGTTCCTCAGTTTCAGAGGGTAGATATTTCAGGGTTGCTTTGTCCCCAGGGCTCCACGCCTTTGTGCTTTGTTTTTGCTTAAGGATTGCCACCTGAGGTAGCCTCTCTTGCCCATCTTCCTCAGTTTCAGAGGGTGGATTTCTCCGTGTTGCTTTTTCCCCAGGTCTCCACGCCCTTGTGTGTTTCTTTTGCTTAAAGATTGCCACCTGAGCTAGCCTCTGTTGCCCATCTTCGTCCGTTTCAGAGGGTGGATTTCTCAGTGTTGCCTTTTCGCCAGCTCCCCACGCCCTTGTGTGTTTCTTTTGCTTAAAGATTGTCACCTGAGCTAGGCACTGTTGCCCTGCTTCCTCAGTTTCAGAGGGTACCTTTTTCAGGGTTGCTTTTTCACCGGGTCTCCTCGCCATTGTATTTTTTTATCTTATTTTTTTTGCTTAAAGATTGCCACCTGAGCTAGCCTCTGTTGCGCTTCTTTCTCAGTTCTAGAGGGTAGATTTCTCCGTGTTGCTTTTTCCCCAGGTCTCCACGCACTTCCTTTTATTTTTCCTTAAAAATTGCCACCTGAGCTAGCCTCTGTTGTCCATCTTCGTCGGTTTCAGAGGGTAGATTTCTCACTGTTGCTTTTTTGCCAGGTCTGCACGCCCTTGTGTTTTTTTTCTGCTTCAAGGTTGCAACCTGAGCTAGCTTCTTTTGCCCATGTTCCTCAGTTTCAGAGGGTGGATTTCTCCGTGTTGCTTTTTCCCCAGGCCTCCACGCCCTTGTGTGTTTCTTTTGCTTAACGATTGCCACCTGAGCTAGCCTCTGTTGCCCATCTTCGTCCGTTTCAGAGGGTGGATTTCTCAGTGTTGCCTTTTCCCCAGCTCCCCACGCCCTTGTGTGTTTCTTTTGCTTAAAGATTGCCACCTGAAGCCAGCCTCTCTTGCCCATCTTCCTCAGTTTCAGAGGGTAGATATTTCAGGGTTGCTTTTTCCCCAGGTCTCCACGCCTTTGGGTTTTGTTTTTGCTTAACGATTGCCACCTGAGCTAGCCTCTCTTGCCCATCTTCCTGAGTTTCAGAGGGTCGATATCTCCGTGTTGCTGTTTCCCCAGGTCTCCACGCCCTTGTGTGTTTCTTTTGCTTAACGTTTGCCACCTGAAGCCAGCCTCTCTTGCCCATCTTCCTCAGTTTCAGAGGGTAGATATTTCAGGGTTGCTTTTTCCCCAGGTCTCCACGCCTTTGGGTTTTGTTTTTGCTTAACGAGTGCCACCTGAGCTAGCCTCTCTTGCCCATGTTCCTCAGTTTCAGAGGGTAGATATTTCAGGGTTGCTTTGTCCCCAGGGCTCCACGCCTTTGTGCTTTGTTTTTGCTTAAGGATTGCCACCTGAGGTAGCCTCTCTTGCCCATCTTCCTCAGTTTCAGAGGGTGGATTTCTCCGTGTTGCTTTTTCCCCAGGTCTCCACGCCCTTGTGTGTTTCTTTTGCTTAAAGATTGCCACCTGAGCTAGCCTCTGTTGCCCATCTTCGTCCGTTTCAGAGGGTGGATTTCTCAGTGTTGCCTTTTCGCCAGCTCCCCACGCCCTTGTGTGTTTCTTTTGCTTAAAGATTGTCACCTGAGCTAGGCACTGTTGCCCTGCTTCCTCAGTTTCAGAGGGTACCTTTTTCAGGGTTGCTTTTTGACCGGGTCTCCTCGCCATTGTATTTTTTTATCTTATTTTTTTTGCTTAAAGATTGCCACCTGAGCTAGCCTCTGTTGCGCTTCTTTCTCAGTTCTAGAGGGTAGATTTCTCCGTGTTGCTTTTTCCCCAGGTCTCCACGCACTTCCTTTTATTTTTCCTTAAAAATTGCCACCTGAGCTAGCCTCTGTTGTCCATCTTCGTCGGTTTCAGAGGGTAGATTTCTCACTGTTGCTTTTTTGCCAGGTCTGCACGCCCTTGTGTTTTTTTTCTGCTTAAAGGTTGCAACCTGAGCTAGCTTCTTTTGCCCATGTTCCTCAGTTTCAGAGGGTGGATTTCTCCGTGTTGCTTTTTCCCCAGGCCTCCACGCCCTTGTGTGTTTCTTTTGCTTAACGATTGCCACCTGAGCTAGCCTCTGTTGCCCATCTTCGTCCGTTTCAGAGGGTGGATTTCTCAGTGTTGCCTTTTCCCCAGCTCCCCACGCCCTTGTGTGTTTCTTTTGCTTAAAGATTGCCACCTGAAGCCAGCCTCTCTTGCCCATCTTCCTCAGTTTCAGAGGGTAGATATTTCAGGGTTGCTTTTTCCCCAGGTCTCCACGCCTTTGGGTTTTGTTTTTGCTTAACGAGTGCCACCTGAGCTAGCCTCTCTTGCCCATGTTCCTCAGTTTCAGAGGGTAGATATTTCAGGGTTGCTTTGTCCCCAGGGCTCCACGCCTTTGTGCTTTGTTTTTGCTTAAGGATTGCCACCTGAGGTAGCCTCTCTTGCCCATCTTCCTCAGTTTCAGAGGGTGGATTTCTCCGTGTTGCTTTTTCCCCAGGTCTCCACGCCCTTGTGTGTTTCTTTTGCTTAAAGATTGCCACCTGAGCTAGCCTCTGTTGCCCATCTTCGTCCATTTCAGAGGGTGGATTTCTCAGTGTTGCCTTTTCGCCAGCTCCCCACGCCCTTGTGTGTTTCTTTTGCTTAAAGATTGTCACCTGAGCTAGGCACTGTTGCCCTGCTTCCTCAGTTTCAGAGGGTACCTTTTTCAGGGTTGCTTTTTCACCGGGTCTCCTCGCCATTGTATTTTTTTATCTTATTTTTTTTGCTTAAAGATTGCCACCTGAGCTAGCCTCTGTTGCGCTTCTTTCTCAGTTCTAGAGGGTAGATTTCTCCGTGTTGCTTTTTCCCCAGGTCTCCACGCACTTCCTTTTATTTTTCCTTAAAAATTGCCACCTGAGCTAGCCTCTGTTGTCCATCTTCGTCGGTTTCAGAGGGTAGATTTCTCACTGTTGCTTTTTTGCCAGGTCTGCACGCCCTTGTGTTTTTTTTCTGCTTAAAGGTTGCAACCTGAGCTAGCTTCTTTTGCCCATGTTCCTCAGTTTCAGAGG
The DNA here is from genome assembly GCF_041296235.1 of Equus asinus. Lineage (NCBI taxonomy): Eukaryota > Metazoa > Chordata > Mammalia > Perissodactyla > Equidae > Equus > Equus asinus. The sequence continues at coordinate 2,513,503 of NC_091817.1, forward strand.
GTGGATTTCTCCGTGTTGCTTTTTCCCCAGGCCTCCACGCCCTTGTGTGTTTCTTTTGCTTAACGATTGCCACCTGAGCTAGCCTCTGTTGCCCATCTTCGTCCGTTTCAGAGGGTGGATTTCTCAGTGTTGCCTTTTCCCCAGCTCCCCACGCCCTTGTGTGTTTCTTTTGCTTAAAGATTGCCACCTGAAGCCAGCCTCTCTTGCCCATCTTCCTCAGTTTCAGAGGGTAGATATTTCAGGGTTGCTTTTTCCCCAGGTCTCCACGCCTTTGGGTTTTGTTTTTGCTTAACGAGTGCCACCTGAGCTAGCCTCTCTTGCCCATGTTCCTCAGTTTCAGAGGGTAGATATTTCAGGGTTGCTTTGTCCCCAGGGCTCCACGCCTTTGTGCTTTGTTTTTGCTTAAGGATTGCCACCTGAGGTAGCCTCTCTTGCCCATCTTCCTCAGTTTCAGAGGGTGGATTTCTCCGTGTTGCTTTTTCCCCAGGTCTCCACGCCCTTGTGTGTTTCTTTTGCTTAAAGATTGCCACCTGAGCTAGCCTCTGTTGCCCATCTTCGTCCGTTTCAGAGGGTGGATTTCTCAGTGTTGCCTTTTCGCCAGCTCCCCACGCCCTTGTGTGTTTCTTTTGCTTAAAGATTGTCACCTGAGCTAGGCACTGTTGCCCTGCTTCCTCAGTTTCAGAGGGTACCTTTTTCAGGGTTGCTTTTTCACCGGGTCTCCTCGCCATTGTATTTTTTTATCTTATTTTTTTTGCTTAAAGATTGCCACCTGAGCTAGCCTCTGTTGCGCTTCTTTCTCAGTTCTAGAGGGTAGATTTCTCCGTGTTGCTTTTTCCCCAGGTCTCCACGAACTTCCTTTTTTTTTTCTGCTTAAAAATTGCCACCTGAGCTAGCCTCTGTTGTCCATCTTCGTCGGTTTCAGAGGGTAGATTTCTCACTGTTGCTTTTTTGCCAGGTCTGCACGCCCTTGTGTTTTTTTTCTGCTTAAAGGTTGCAACCTGAGCTAGCTTCTTTTGCCCATGTCCCTCAGTTTCAGAGGGTGGATTTCTCCGTGTTGCTTTTTCCCCAGGCCTCCACGCCCTTGTGTGTTTCTTTTGCTTAAAGATTGCCACCTGAAGCCAGCCTCTCTTGCCCATCTTCCTCAGTTTCAGAGGGTAGATATTTCAGGGTTGCTTTTTCCCCAGGTCTCCACGCCTTTGGGTTTTGTTTTTGCTTAACGAGTGCCACCTGAGCTAGCCTCTCTTGCCCATGTTCCTCAGTTTCAGAGGGTAGATATTTCAGGGTTGCTTTGTCCCCAGGGCTCCACGCCTTTGTGCTTTGTTTTTGCTTAAGGATTGCCACCTGAGGTAGCCTCTCTTGCCCATCTTCCTCAGTTTCAGAGGGTGGATTTCTCCGTGTTGCTTTTTCCCCAGGTCTCCACGCCCTTGTGTGTTTCTTTTGCTTAAAGATTGCCACCTGAGCTAGCCTCTGTTGCCCATCTTCGTCCGTTTCAGAGGGTGGATTTCTCAGTGTTGCCTTTTCGCCAGCTCCCCACGCCCTTGTGTGTTTCTTTTGCTTAAAGATTGTCACCTGAGCTAGGCACTGTTGCCCTGCTTCCTCAGTTTCAGAGGGTACCTTTTTCAGGGTTGCTTTTTCACCGGGTCTCCTCGCCATTGTATTTTTTTATCTTATTTTTTTTGCTTAAAGATTGCCACCTGAGCTAGCCTCTGTTGCGCTTCTTTCTCAGTTCTAGAGGGTAGATTTCTCCGTGTTGCTTTTTCCCCAGGTCTCCACGCACTTCCTTTTATTTTTCCTTAAAAATTGCCACCTGAGCTAGCCTCTGTTGTCCATCTTCGTCGGTTTCAGAGGGTAGATTTCTCACTGTTGCTTTTTTGCCAGGTCTGCACGCCCTTGTGTTTTTTTTCTGCTTCAAGGTTGCAACCTGAGCTAGCTTCTTTTGCCCATGTTCCTCAGTTTCAGAGGGTGGATTTCTCCGTGTTGCTTTTTCCCCAGGCCTCCACGCCCTTGTGTGTTTCTTTTGCTTAACGATTGCCACCTGAGCTAGCCTCTGTTGCCCATCTTCGTCCGTTTCAGAGGGTGGATTTCTCAGTGTTGCCTTTTCCCCAGCTCCCCACGCCCTTGTGTGTTTCTTTTGCTTAAAGATTGCCACCTGAAGCCAGCCTCTCTTGCCCATCTTCCTCAGTTTCAGAGGGTAGATATTTCAGGGTTGCTTTTTCCCCAGGTCTCCACGCCTTTGGGTTTTGTTTTTGCTTAACGATTGCCACCTGAGCTAGCCTCTCTTGCCCATCTTCCTGAGTTTCAGAGGGTCGATATCTCCGTGTTGCTGTTTCCCCAGGTCTCCACGCCCTTGTGTGTTTCTTTTGCTTAACGTTTGCCACCTGAAGCCAGCCTCTCTTGCCCATCTTCCTCAGTTTCAGAGGGTAGATATTTCAGGGTTGCTTTTTCCCCAGGTCTCCACGCCTTTGTGTTTTGTTTTTGCTTAACGATTGCCACCTGAGCTAGCCTCTCTTGCCCATGTTCCTCAGTTTCAGAGGGTAGATATTTCAGGGTTGCTTTGTCCCCAGGGCTCCACGCCTTTGTGCTTTGTTTTTGCTTAAGGATTGCCACCTGAGGTAGCCTCTCTTGCCCATCTTCCTCAGTTTCAGAGGGTGGATTTCTCCGTGTTGCTTTTTCCCCAGGTCTCCACGCCCTTGTGTGTTTCTTTTGCTTAAAGATTGCCACCTGAGCTAGCCTCTGTTGCCCATCTTCGTCCGTTTCAGAGGGTGGATTTCTCAGTGTTGCCTTTTCGCCAGCTCCCCACGCCCTTGTGTGTTTCTTTTGCTTAAAGATTGTCACCTGAGCTAGGCACTGTTGCCCTGCTTCCTCAGTTTCAGAGGGTACCTTTTTCAGGGTTGCTTTTTGACCGGGTCTCCTCGCCATTGTATTTTTTTATCTTATTTTTTTTGCTTAAAGATTGCCACCTGAGCTAGCCTCTGTTGCGCTTCTTTCTCAGTTCTAGAGGGTAGATTTCTCCGTGTTGCTTTTTCCCCAGGTCTCCACGCACTTCCTTTTTTTTTTCTGCTTAAAAATTGCCACCTGAGCTAGCCTCTGTTGTCCATCTTCGTCGGTTTCAGAGGGTAGATTTCTCACTGTTGCTTTTTTGCCAGGTCTGCACGCCCTTGTGTTTTTTTTCTGCTTAAAGGTTGCAACCTGAGCTAGCTTCTTTTGCCCATGTCCCTCAGTTTCAGAGGGTGGATTTCTCCGTGTTGCTTTTTCCCCAGGCCTCCACGCCCTTGTGTGTTTCTTTTGCTTAAAGATTGCCACCTGAAGCCAGCCTCTCTTGCCCATCTTCCTCAGTTTCAGAGGGTAGATATTTCAGGGTTGCTTTTTCCCCAGGTCTCCACGCCTTTGTGTTTTGTTTTTGCTTAACGATTGCCACCTGAGCTAGCCTCTCTTGCCCATGTTCCTCAGTTTCAGAGGGTAGATATTTCAGGGTTGCTTTGTCCCCAGGGCTCCACGCCTTTGTGCTTTGTTTTTGCTTAAGGATTGCCACCTGAGGTAGCCTCTCTTGCCCATTTTCCTCAGTTTCAGAGGGTGGATTTCTCCGTGTTGCTTTTTCCCCAGGTCTCCACGCCCTTGTGTGTTTCTTTTGCTTAAAGATTGCCACCTGAGCTAGCCTCTGTTGCCCATCTTCGTCCGTTTCAGAGGGTGGATTTCTCAGTGTTGCCTTTTCGCCAGCTCCCCACGCCCTTGTGTGTTTCTTTTGCTTAAAGATTGTCACCTGAGCTAGGCACTGTTGCCCTGCTTCCTCAGTTTCAGAGGGTACCTTTTTCAGGGTTGCTTTTTCACCGGGTCTCCTCGCCATTGTATTTTTTTATCTTATTTTTTTTGCTTAAAGATTGCCACCTGAGCTAGCCTCTGTTGCGCTTCTTTCTCAGTTCTAGAGGGTAGATTTCTCCGTGTTGCTTTTTCCTCAGGTCTCCACGCACTTCCTTTTTTTTTTCTGCTTAAAAATTGCCACCTGAGCTAGCCTCTGTTGTCCATCTTCGTCGGTTTCAGAGGGTAGATTTCTCATTGTTGCTTTTTTGCCAGGTCTGCACGCCCTTGTGTTTTTTTTCTGCTTAAAGGTTGCAACCTGAGCTAGCTTCTTTTGCCCATGTCCCTCAGTTTCAGAGGGTGGATTTCTCCGTGTTGCTTTTTCCCCAGGCCTCCACGCCCTTGTGTGTTTCTTTTGCTTAAAGATTGCCACCTGAAGCCAGCCTCTCTTGCCCATCTTCCTCAGTTTCAGAGGGTAGATATTTCAGGGTTGCTTTTTCCCCAGGTCTCCACGCCTTTGTGTTTTGTTTTTGCTTAACGATTGCCACCTGAGCTAGCCTCTCTTGCCCATGTTCCTCAGTTTCAGAGGGTAGATATTTCAGGGTTGCTTTGTCCCCAGGGCTCCACGCCTTTGTGCTTTGTTTTTGCTTAAGGATTGCCACCTGAGGTAGCCTCTCTTGCCCATCTTCCTCAGTTTCAGAGGGTGGATTTCTCCGTGTTGCTTTTTCCCCAGGTCTCCACGCCCTTGTGTGTTTCTTTTGCTTAAAGATTGCCACCTGAGCTAGCCTCTGTTGCCCATCTTCGTCCGTTTCAGAGGGTGGATTTCTCAGTGTTGCCTTTTCGCCAGCTCCCCACGCCCTTGTGTGTTTCTTTTGCTTAAAGATTGTCACCTGAGCTAGGCACTGTTGCCCTGCTTCCTCAGTTTCAGAGGGTACCTTTTTCAGGGTTGCTTTTTCACCGGGTCTCCTCGCCATTGTATTTTTTTATCTTATTTTTTTTGCTTAAAGATTGCCACCTGAGCTAGCCTCTGTTGCGCTTCTTTCTCAGTTCTAGAGGGTAGATTTCTCCGTGTTGCTTTTTCCCCAGGTCTCCACGCACTTCCTTTTTTTTTTCTGCTTAAAAATTGCCACCTGAGCTAGCCTCTGTTGTCCATCTTCGTCGGTTTCAGAGGGTAGATTTCTCATTGTTGCTTTTTTGCCAGGTCTGCACGCCCTTGTGTTTTTTTTCTGCTTAAAGGTTGCAACCTGAGCTAGCTTCTTTTGCCCATGTCCCTCAGTTTCAGAGGGTGGATTTCTCCGTGTTGCTTTTTCCCCAGGCCTCCACGCCCTTGTGTGTTTCTTTTGCTTAAAGATTGCCACCTGAAGCCAGCCTCTCTTGCCCATCTTCCTCAGTTTCAGAGGGTAGATATTTCAGGGTTGCTTTTTCCCCAGGTCTCCACGCCTTTGTGTTTTGTTTTTGCTTAACGATTGCCACCTGAGCTAGCCTCTCTTGCCCATGTTCCTCAGTTTCAGAGGGTAGATATTTCAGGGTTGCTTTGTCCCCAGGGCTCCACGCCTTTGTGCTTTGTTTTTGCTTAAGGATTGCCACCTGAGGTAGCCTCTCTTGCCCATCTTCCTCAGTTTCAGAGGGTGGATTTCTCCGTGTTGCTTTTTCCCCAGGTCTCCACGCCCTTGTGTGTTTCTTTTGCTTAAAGATTGCCACCTGAGCTAGCCTCTGTTGCCCATCTTCGTCCGTTTCAGAGGGTGGATTTCTCAGTGTTGCCTTTTCGCCAGCTCCCCACGCCCTTGTGTGTTTCTTTTGCTTAAAGATTGTCACCTGAGCTAGGCACTGTTGCCCTGCTTCCTCAGTTTCAGAGGGTACCTTTTTCAGGGTTGCTTTTTCACCGGGTCTCCTCGCCATTGTATTTTTTTATCTTATTTTTTTTGCTTAAAGATTGCCACCTGAGCTAGCCTCTGTTGCGCTTCTTTCTCAGTTCTAGAGGGTAGATTTCTCCGTGTTGCTTTTTCCCCAGGTCTCCACGCACTTCCTTTTTTTTTTCTGCTTAAAAATTGCCACCTGAGCTAGCCTCTGTTGTCCATCTTCGTCGGTTTCAGAGGGTAGATTTCTCACTGTTGCTTTTTTGCCAGGTCTGCACGCCCTTGTGTTTTTTTTCTGCTTAAAGGTTGCAACCTGAGCTGGCTTCTTTTGCCCATGTCCCTCAGTTTCAGAGGGTGGATTTCTCCGTGTTGCTTTTTCCCCAGGCCTCCACGCCCTTGTGTGTTTCTTTTGCTTAAAGATTGCCACCTGAAGCCAGCCTCTCTTGCCCATCTTCCTCAGTTTCAGAGGGTAGATATTTCAGGGTTGCTTTTTCCCCAGGTCTCCACGCCTTTGGGTTTTGTTTTTGCTTAACGAGTGCCACCTGAGCTAGCCTCTCTTGCCCATGTTCCTCAGTTTCAGAGGGTAGATATTTCAGGGTTGCTTTGTCCCCAGGGCTCCACGCCTTTGTGCTTTGTTTTTGCTTAAGGATTGCCACCTGAGGTAGCCTCTCTTGCCCATCTTCCTCAGTTTCAGAGGGTGGATTTCTCCGTGTTGCTTTTTCCCCAGGTCTCCACGCCCTTGTGTGTTTCTTTTACTTAAAGATTGCCACCTGAGCTAGCCTCTGTTGCCCATCTTCGTCCGTTTCAGAGGGTGGATTTCTCAGTGTTGCCTTTTCGCCAGCTCCCCACGCCCTTGTGTGTTTCTTTTGCTTAAAGATTGTCACCTGAGCTAGGCACTGTTGCCCTGCTTCCTCAGTTTCAGAGGGTACCTTTTTCAGGGTTGCTTTTTCACCGGGTCTCCTCGCCATTGTATTTTTTTATCTTATTTTTTTTGCTTAAAGATTGCCACCTGAGCTAGCCTCTGTTGCGCTTCTTTCTCAGTTCTAGAGGGTAGATTTCTCCGTGTTGCTTTTTCCCCAGGTCTCCACGCACTTCCTTTTATTTTTCCTTAAAAATTGCCACCTGAGCTAGCCTCTGTTGTCCATCTTCGTCGGTTTCAGAGGGTAGATTTCTCACTGTTGCTTTTTTGCCAGGTCTGCACGCCCTTGTGTTTTTTTTCTGCTTCAAGGTTGCAACCTGAGCTAGCTTCTTTTGCCCATGTTCCTCAGTTTCAGAGGGTGGATTTCTCCGTGTTGCTTTTTCCCCAGGCCTCCACGCCCTTGTGTGTTTCTTTTGCTTAACGATTGCCACCTGAGCTAGCCTCTGTTGCCCATCTTCGTCCGTTTCAGAGGGTGGATTTCTCAGTGTTGCCTTTTCCCCAGCTCCCCACGCCCTTGTGTGTTTCTTTTGCTTAAAGATTGCCACCTGAAGCCAGCCTCTCTTGCCCATCTTCCTCAGTTTCAGAGGGTAGATATTTCAGGGTTGCTTTTTCCCCAGGTCTCCACGCCTTTGGGTTTTGTTTTTGCTTAACGATTGCCACCTGAGCTAGCCTCTCTTGCCCATCTTCCTGAGTTTCAGAGGGTCGATATCTCCGTGTTGCTGTTTCCCCAGGTCTCCACGCCCTTGTGTGTTTCTTTTGCTTAACGTTTGCCACCTGAAGCCAGCCTCTCTTGCCCATCTTCCTCAGTTTCAGAGGGTAGATATTTCAGGGTTGCTTTTTCCCCAGGTCTCCACGCCTTTGGGTTTTGTTTTTGCTTAACGATTGCCACCTGAGCTAGCCTCTCTTGCCCATGTTCCTCAGTTTCAGAGGGTAGATATTTCAGGGTTGCTTTGTCCCCAGGGCTCCACGCCTTTGTGCTTTGTTTTTGCTTAAGGATTGCCACCTGAGGTAGCCTCTCTTGCCCATCTTCCTCAGTTTCAGAGGGTGGATTTCTCCGTGTTGCTTTTTCCCCAGGTCTCCACGCCCTTGTGTGTTTCTTTTGCTTAAAGATTGCCACCTGAGCTAGCCTCTGTTGCCCATCTTCGTCCGTTTCAGAGGGTGGATTTCTCAGTGTTGCCTTTTCGCCAGCTCCCCACGCCCTTGTGTGTTTCTTTTGCTTAAAGATTGTCACCTGAGCTAGGCACTGTTGCCCTGCTTCCTCAGTTTCAGAGGGTACCTTTTTCAGGGTTGCTTTTTCACCGGGTCTCCTCGCCATTGTATTTTTTTATCTTATTTTTTTTGCTTAAAGATTGCCACCTGAGCTAGCCTCTGTTGCGCTTCTTTCTCAGTTCTAGAGGGTAGATTTCTCCGTGTTGCTTTTTCCCCAGGTCTCCACGCACTTCCTTTTTTTTTTCTGCTTAAAAATTGCCACCTGAGCTAGCCTCTGTTGTCCATCTTCGTCGGTTTCAGAGGGTAGATTTCTCACTGTTGCTTTTTTGCCAGGTCTGCACGCCCTTGTGTTTTTTTTCTGCTTAAAGGTTGCAACCTGAGCTAGCTTCTTTTGCCCATGTCCCTCAGTTTCAGAGGGTGGATTTCTCCGTGTTGCTTTTTCCCCAGGCCTCCACGCCCTTGTGTGTTTCTTTTGCTTAACGATTGCCACCTGAGCTAGCCTCTGTTGCCCATCTTCGTCCGTTTCAGAGGGTGGATTTCTCAGTGTTGCCTTTTCCCCAGCTCCCCACGCCCTTGTGTGTTTCTTTTGCTTAAAGATTGCCACCTGAAGCCAGCCTCTCTTGCCCATCTTCCTCAGTTTCAGAGGGTAGATATTTCAGGGTTGCTTTTTCCCCAGGTCTCCACGCCTTTGGGTTTTGTTTTTGCTTAACGATTGCCACCTGAGCTAGCCTCTCTTGCCCATCTTCCTGAGTTTCAGAGGGTCGATATCTCCGTGTTGCTGTTTCCCCAGGTCTCCACGCCCTTGTGTGTTTCTTTTGCTTAACGTTTGCCACCTGAAGCCAGCCTCTCTTGCCCATCTTCCTCAGTTTCAGAGGGTAGATATTTCAGGGTTGCTTTTTCCCCAGGTCTCCACGCCTTTGTGTTTTGTTTTTTCTTAACGATTGCCACCTGAGCTAGCCTCTCTTGCCCATGTTCCTCAGTTTCAGAGGGTAGATATTTCAGGGTTGCTTTGTCCCCAGGGCTCCACGCCTTTGTGCTTTGTTTTTGCTTAAGGATTGCCACCTGAGGTAGCCTCTCTTGCCCATCTTCCTCAGTTTCAGAGGGTGGATTTCTCCGTGTTGCTTTTTCCCCAGGTCTCCACGCCCTTGTGTGTTTCTTTTGCTTAAAGATTGCCACCTGAGCTAGCCTCTGTTGCCCATCTTCGTCCGTTTCAGAGGGTGGATTTCTCAGTGTTGCCTTTTCGCCAGCTCCCCACGCCCTTGTGTGTTTCTTTTGCTTAAAGATTGTCACCTGAGCTAGGCACTGTTGCCCTGCTTCCTCAGTTTCAGAGGGTACCTTTTTCAGGGTTGCTTTTTCACCGGGTCTCCTCGCCATTGTATTTTTTATCTTATTTTTTTTGCTTAAAGATTGCCACCTGAGCTAGCCTCTGTTGCGCTTCTTTCTCAGTTCTAGAGGGTAGATTTCTCCGTGTTGCTTTTTCCCCAGGTCTCCACGCACTTCCTTTTTTTTTTCTGCTTAAAAATTGCCACCTGAGCTAGCCTCTGTTGTCCATCTTCGTCGGTTTCAGAGGGTAGATTTCTCACTGTTGCTTTTTTGCCAGGTCTGCACGCCCTTGTGTTTTTTTTCTGCTTAAAGGTTGCAACCTGAGCTAGCTTCTTTTGCCCATGTCCCTCAGTTTCAGAGGGTGGATTTCTCCGTGTTGCTTTTTCCCCAGGCCTCCACGCCCTTGTGTGTTTCTTTTGCTTAAAGATTGCCACCTGAAGCCAGCCTCTCTTGCCCATCTTCCTCAGTTTCAGAGGGTAGATATTTCAGGGTTGCTTTTTCCCCAGGTCTCCACGCCTTTGGGTTTTGTTTTTGCTTAACGATTGCCACCTGAGCTAGCCTCTCTTGCCCATGTTCCTCAGTTTCAGAGGGTAGATATTTCAGGGTTGCTTTGTCCCCAGGGCTCCACGCCTTTGTGCTTTGTTTTTGCTTAAGGATTGCCACCTGAGGTAGCCTCTCTTGCCCATCTTCCTCAGTTTCAGAGGGTGGATTTCTCCGTGTTGCTTTTTCCCCAGGTCTCCACGCCCTTGTGTGTTTCTTTTGCTTAAAGATTGCCACCTGAGCTAGCCTCTGTTGCCCATCTTCGTCCGTTTCAGAGGGTGGATTTCTCAGTGTTGCCTTTTCGCCAGCTCCCCACGCCCTTGTGTGTTTCTTTTGCTTAAAGATTGTCACCTGAGCTAGGCACTGTTGCCCTGCTTCCTCAGTTTCAGAGGGTACCTTTTTCAGGGTTGCTTTTTCACCGGGTCTCCTCGCCATTGTATTTTTTTATCTTATTTTTTTTGCTTAAAGATTGCCACCTGAGCTAGCCTCTGTTGCGCTTCTTTCTCAGTTCTAGAGGGTAGATTTCTCCGTGTTGCTTTTTCCCCAGGTCTCCACGCACTTCCTTTTTTTTTTCTGCTTAAAAATTGCCACCTGAGCTAGCCTCTGTTGTCCATCTTCGTCGGTTTCAGAGGGTAGGTTTCTCACTGTTGCTTTTTTGCCAGGTCTGCACGCCCTTGTGTTTTTTTTCTGCTTAAAGGTTGCAACCTGAGCTAGCTTCTTTTGCCCATGTCCCTCAGTTTCAGAGGGTGGATTTCTCCGTGTTGCTTTTTCCCCAGGCCTCCACGCCCTTGTGTGTTTCTTTTGCTTAACGATTGCCACCGGAGCTAGCCTCTGTTGCCCATCTTCGTCCGTTTCAGAGGGTGGATTTCTCAGTGTTGCCTTTTCCCCAGCTCCCCACGCCCTTGTGTGTTTCTTTTGCTTAAAGATTGCCACCTGAAGCCAGCCTCTCTTGCCCATCTTCCTCAGTTTCAGAGGGTAGATATTTCAGGGTTGCTTTTTCCCCAGGTCTCCACGCCTTTGGGTTTTGTTTTTGCTTAACGATTGCCACCTGAGCTAGCCTCTCTTGCCCATCTTCCTGAGTTTCAGAGGGTCGATATCTCCGTGTTGCTGTTTCCCCAGGTCTCCACGCCCTTGTGTGTTTCTTTTGCTTAACGTTTGCCACCTGAAGCCAGCCTCTCTTGCCCATCTTCCTCAGTTTCAGAGGGTAGATATTTCAGGGTTGCTTTTTCCCCAGGTCTCCACGCCTTTGGGTTTTGTTTTTGCTTAACGATTGCCACCTGAGCTAGCCTCTCTTGCCCATGTTCCTCAGTTTCAGAGGGTAGATATTTCAGGGTTGCTTTGTCCCCAGGGCTCCACGCCTTTGTGCTTTGTTTTTGCTTAAGGATTGCCACCTGAGGTAGCCTCTCTTGCCCATCTTCCTCAGTTTCAGAGGGTGGATTTCTCCGTGTTGCTTTTTCCCCAGGTCTCCACGCCCTTGTGTGTTTCTTTTGCTTAAAGATTGCCACCTGAGCTAGCCTCTGTTGCCCATCTTCGTCCGTTTCAGAGGGTGGATTTCTCAGTGTTGCCTTTTCGCCAGCTCCCCACGCCCTTGTGTGTTTCTTTTGCTTAAAGATTGTCACCTGAGCTAGGCACTGTTGCCCTGCTTCCTCAGTTTCAGAGGGTACCTTTTTCAGGGTTGCTTTTTCACCGGGTCTCCTCGCCATTGTATTTTTTTATCTTATTTTTTTTGCTTAAAGATTGCCACCTGAGCTAGCCTCTGTTGCGCTTCTTTCTCAGTTCTAGAGGGTAGATTTCTCCGTGTTGCTTTTTCCCCAGGTCTCCACGCACTTCCTTTTTTTTTTCTGCTTAAAAATTGCCACCTGAGCTAGCCTCTGTTGTCCATCTTCGTCGGTTTCAGAGGGTAGATTTCTCACTGTTGCTTTTTTGCCAGGTCTGCACGCCCTTGTGTTTTTTTTCTGCTTAAAGGTTGCAACCTGAGCTAGCTTCTTTTGCCCATGTCCCTCAGTTTCAGAGGGTGGATTTCTCCGTGTTGCTTTTTCCCCAGGCCTCCACGCCCTTGTGTGTTTCTTTTGCTTAAAGATTGCCACCTGAAGCCAGCCTCTCTTGCCCATCTTCCTCAGTTTCAGAGGGTAGATATTTCAGGGTTGCTTTTTCCCCAGGTCTCCACGCCTTTGGGTTTTGTTTTTGCTTAACGATTGCCACCTGAGCTAGCCTCTCTTGCCCATGTTCCTCAGTTTCAGAGGGTAGATATTTCAGGGTTGCTTTGTCCCCAGGGCTCCACGCCTTTGTGCTTTGTTTTTGCTTAAGGATTGCCACCTGAGGTAGCCTCTCTTGCCCATCTTCCTCAGTTTCAGAGGGTGGATTTCTCCGTGTTGCTTTTTCCCCAGGTCTCCACGCCCTTGTGTGTTTCTTTTGCTTAAAGATTGCCACCTGAGCTAGCCTCTGTTGCCCATCTTCGTCCGTTTCAGAGGGTGGATTTCTCAGTGTTGCCTTTTCGCCAGCTCCCCACGCCCTTGTGTGTTTCTTTTGCTTAAAGATTGTCACCTGAGCTAGGCACTGTTGCCCTGCTTCCTCAGTTTCAGAGGGTACCTTTTTCAGGGTTGCTTTTTCACCGGGTCTCCTCGCCATTGTATTTTTTTATCTTATTTTTTTTGCTTAAAGATTGCCACCTGAGCTAGCCTCTGTTGCGCTTCTTTCTCAGTTCTAGAGGGTAGATTTCTCCGTGTTGCTTTTTCCCCAGGTCTCCACGCACTTCCTTTTTTTTTTCTGCTTAAAAATTGCCACCTGAGCTAGCCTCTGTTGTCCATCTTCGTCGGTTTCAGAGGGTAGATTTCTCACTGTTGCTTTTTTGCCAGGTCTGCACGCCCTTGTGTTTTTTTTCTGCTTAAAGGTTGCAACCTGAGCTAGCTTCTTTTGCCCATGTCCCTCAGTTTCAGAGGGTGGATTTCTCCGTGTTGCTTTTTCCCCAGGCCTCCACGCCCTTGTGTGTTTCTTTTGCTTAACGATTGCCACCTGAGCTAGCCTCTGTTGCCCATCTTCGTCCGTTTCAGAGGGTGGATTTCTCAGTGTTGCCTTTTCCCCAGCTCCCCACGCCCTTGTGTGTTTCTTTTGCTTAAAGATTGCCACCTGAAGCCAGCCTCTCTTGCCCATCTTCCTCAGTTTCAGAGGGTAGATATTTCAGGGTTGCTTTTTCCCCAGGTCTCCACGCCTTTGGGTTTTGTTTTTGCTTAACGAGTGCCACCTGAGCTAGCCTCTCTTGCCCATGTTCCTCAGTTTCAGAGGGTAGATATTTCAGGGTTGCTTTGTCCCCAGGGCTCCACGCCTTTGTGCTTTGTTTTTGCTTAAGGATTGCCACCTGAGGTAGCCTCTCTTGCCCATCTTCCTCAGTTTCAGAGGGTGGATTTCTCCGTGTTGCTTTTTCCCCAGGTCTCCACGCCCTTGTGTGTTTCTTTTGCTTAAAGATTGCCACCTGAGCTAGCCTCTGTTGCCCATCTTCGTCCGTTTCAGAGGGTGGATTTCTCAGTGTTGCCTTTTCGCCAGCTCCCCACGCCCTTGTGTGTTTCTTTTGCTTAAAGATTGTCACCTGAGCTAGGCACTGTTGCCCTGCTTCCTCAGTTTCAGAGGGTACCTTTTTCAGGGTTGCTTTTTCACCGGGTCTCCTCGCCATTGTATTTTTTTATCTTATTTTTTTTGCTTAAAGATTGCCACCTGAGCTAGCCTCTGTTGCGCTTCTTTCTCAGTTCTAGAGGGTAGATTTCTCCGTGTTGCTTTTTCCCCAGGTCTCCACGCACTTCCTTTTTTTTTTCTGCTTAAAAATTGCCACCTGAGCTAGCCTCTGTTGTCCATCTTCGTCGGTTTCAGAGGGTAGATTTCTCACTGTTGCTTTTTTGCCAGGTCTGCACGCCCTTGTGTTTTTTTTCTGCTTAAAGGTTGCAACCTGAGCTAGCTTCTTTTGCCCATGTCCCTCAGTTTCAGAGGGTGGATTTCTCCGTGTTGCTTTTTCCCCAGGCCTCCACGCCCTTGTGTGTTTCTTTTGCTTAAAGATTGCCACCTGAAGCCAGCCTCTCTTGCCCATCTTCCTCAGTTTCAGAGGGTAGATATTTCAGGGTTGCTTTTTCCCCAGGTCTCCACGCCTTTGGGTTTTGTTTTTGCTTAACGATTGCCACCTGAGCTAGCCTCTCTTGCCCATGTTCCTCAGTTTCAGAGGGTAGATATTTCAGGGTTGCTTTGTCCCCAGGGCTCCACGCCTTTGTGCTTTGTTTTTGCTTAAGGATTGCCACCTGAGGTAGCCTCTCTTGCCCATCTTCCTCAGTTTCAGAGGGTGGATTTCTCCGTGTTGCTTTTTCCCCAGGTCTCCACGCCCTTGTGTGTTTCTTTTGCTTAAAGATTGCCACCTGAGCTAGCCTCTGTTGCCCATCTTCGTCCGTTTCAGAGGGTGGATTTCTCAGTGTTGCCTTTTCGCCAGCTCCCCACGCCCTTGTGTGTTTCTTTTGCTTAAAGATTGTCACCTGAGCTAGGCACTGTTGCCCTGCTTCCTCAGTTTCAGAGGGTACCTTTTTCAGGGTTGCTTTTTCACCGGGTCTCCTCGCCATTGTATTTTTTTATCTTATTTTTTTTGCTTAAAGATTGCCACCTGAGCTAGCCTCTGTTGCGCTTCTTTCTCAGTTCTAGAGGGTAGATTTCTCCGTGTTGCTTTTTCCCCAGGTCTCCACGCACTTCCTTTTTTTTTTCTGCTTAAAAATTGCCACCTGAGCTAGCCTCTGTTGTCCATCTTCGTCGGTTTCAGAGGGTAGATTTCTCACTGTTGCTTTTTTGCCAGGTCTGCACGCCCTTGTGTTTTTTTTCTGCTTAAAGGTTGCAACCTGAGCTAGCTTCTTTTGCCCATGTCCCTCAGTTTCAGAGGGTGGATTTCTCCGTGTTGCTTTTTCCCCAGGCCTCCACGCCCTTGTGTGTTTCTTTTGCTTAAAGATTGCCACCTGAAGCCAGCCTCTCTTGCCCATCTTCCTCAGTTTCAGAGGGTAGATATTTCAGGGTTGCTTTTTCCCCAGGTCTCCACGCCTTTGGGTTTTGTTTTTGCTTAACGAGTGCCACCTGAGCTAGCCTCTCTTGCCCATGTTCCTCAGTTTCAGAGGGTAGATATTTCAGGGTTGCTTTGTCCCCAGGGCTCCACGCCTTTGTGCTTTGTTTTTGCTTAAGGATTGCCACCTGAGGTAGCCTCTCTTGCCCATCTTCCTCAGTTTCAGAGGGTGGATTTCTCCGTGTTGCTTTTTCCCCAGGTCTCCACGCCCTTGTGTGTTTCTTTTGCTTAAAGATTGCCACCTGAGCTAGCCTCTGTTGCCCATCTTCGTCCGTTTCAGAGGGTGGATTTCTCAGTGTTGCCTTTTCGCCAGCTCCCCACGCCCTTGTGTGTTTCTTTTGCTTAAAGATTGTCACCTGAGCTAGGCACTGTTGCCCTGCTTCCTCAGTTTCAGAGGGTACCTTTTTCAGGGTTGCTTTTTGACCGGGTCTCCTCGCCATTGTATTTTTTTATCTTATTTTTTTTGCTTAAAGATTGCCACCTGAGCTAGCCTCTGTTGCGCTTCTTTCTCAGTTCTAGAGGGTAGATTTCTCCGTGTTGCTTTTTCCCCAGGTCTCCACGCACTTCCTTTTTTTTTTCTGCTTAAAAATTGCCACCTGAGCTAGCCTCTGTTGTCCATCTTCGTCGGTTTCAGAGGGTAGATTTCTCACTGTTGCTTTTTTGCCAGGTCTGCACGCCCTTGTGTTTTTTTTCTGCTTAAAGGTTGCAACCTGAGCTAGCTTCTTTTGCCCATGTCCCTCAGTTTCAGAGGGTGGATTTCTCCGTGTTGCTTTTTCCCCAGGCCTCCACGCCCTTGTGTGTTTCTTTTGCTTAAAGATTGCCACCTGAAGCCAGCCTCTCTTGCCCATCTTCCTCAGTTTCAGAGGGTAGATATTTCAGGGTTGCTTTTTCCCCAGGTCTCCACGCCTTTGTGTTTTGTTTTTGCTTAACGATTGCCACCTGAGCTAGCCTCTCTTGCCCATGTTCCTCAGTTTCAGAGGGTAGATATTTCAGGGTTGCTTTGTCCCCAGGGCTCCACGCCTTTGTGCTTTGTTTTTGCTTAAGGATTGCCACCTGAGGTAGCCTCTCTTGCCCATCTTCCTCAGTTTCAGAGGGTGGATTTCTCCGTGTTGCTTTTTCCCCAGGTCTCCACGCCCTTGTGTGTTTCTTTTGCTTAAAGATTGCCACCTGAGCTAGCCTCTGTTGCCCATCTTCGTCCGTTTCAGAGGGTGGATTTCTCAGTGTTGCCTTTTCGCCAGCTCCCCACGCCCTTGTGTGTTTCTTTTGCTTAAAGATTGTCACCTGAGCTAGGCACTGTTGCCCTGCTTCCTCAGTTTCAGAGGGTACCTTTTTCAGGGTTGCTTTTTCACCGGGTCTCCTCGCCATTGTATTTTTTTATCTTATTTTTTTTGCTTAAAGATTGCCACCTGAGCTAGCCTCTGTTGCGCTTCTTTCTCAGTTCTAGAGGGTAGATTTCTCCGTGTTGCTTTTTCCCCAGGTCTCCACGCACTTCCTTTTTTTTTTCTGCTTAAAAATTGCCACCTGAGCTAGCCTCTGTTGTCCATCTTCGTCGGTTTCAGAGGGTAGATTTCTCACTGTTGCTTTTTTGCCAGGTCTGCACGCCCTTGTGTTTTTTTTCTGCTTAAAGGTTGCAACCTGAGCTAGCTTCTTTTGCCCATGTCCCTCAGTTTCAGAGGGTGGATTTCTCCGTGTTGCTTTTTCCCCAGGCCTCCACGCCCTTGTGTGTTTCTTTTGCTTAACGATTGCCACCTGAGCTAGCCTCTGTTGCCCATCTTCGTCCGTTTCAGAGGTTGGATTTCTCAGTGTTGCCTTTTCCCCAGCTCCCCACGCCCTTGTGTGTTTCTTTTGCTTAAAGATTGCCACCTGAAGCCAGCCTCTCTTGCCCATCTTCCTCAGTTTCAGAGGGTAGATATTTCAGGGTTGCTTTTTCCCCAGGTCTCCACGCCTTTGGGTTTTGTTTTTGCTTAACGATTGCCACCTGAGCTAGCCTCTCTTGCCCATCTTCCTGAGTTTCAGAGGGTCGATATCTCCGTGTTGCTGTTTCCCCAGGTCTCCACGCCCTTGTGTGTTTCTTTTGCTTAACGTTTGCCACCTGAAGCCAGCCTCTCTTGCCCATCTTCCTCAGTTTCAGAGGGTAGATATTTCAGGGTTGCTTTTTCCCCAGGTCTCCACGCCTTTGGGTTTTGTTTTTGCTTAACGATTGCCACCTGAGCTAGCCTCTCTTGCCCATGTTCCTCAGTTTCAGAGGGTAGATATTTCAGGGTTGCTTTGTCCCCAGGGCTCCACGCCTTTGTGCTTTGTTTTTGCTTAAGGATTGCCACCTGAGGTAGCCTCTCTTGCCCATCTTCCTCAGTTTCAGAGGGTGGATTTCTCCGTGTTGCTTTTTCCCCAGGTCTCCACGCCCTTGTGTGTTTCTTTTGCTTAAAGATTGCCACCTGAGCTAGCCTCTGTTGCCCATCTTCGTCCGTTTCAGAGGGTGGATTTCTCAGTGTTGCCTTTTCGCCAGCTCCCCACGCCCTTGTGTGTTTCTTTTGCTTAAAGATTGTCACCTGAGCTAGGCACTGTTGCCCTGCTTCCTCAGTTTCAGAGGGTACCTTTTTCAGGGTTGCTTTTTCACCGGGTCTCCTCGCCATTGTATTTTTTTATCTTATTTTTTTTGCTTAAAGATTGCCACCTGAGCTAGCCTCTGTTGCGCTTCTTTCTCAGTTCTAGAGGGTAGATTTCTCCGTGTTGCTTTTTCCCCAGGTCTCCACGCACTTCCTTTTTTTTTTCTGCTTAAAAATTGCCACCTGAGCTAGCCTCTGTTGTCCATCTTCGTCGGTTTCAGAGGGTAGATTTCTCACTGTTGCTTTTTTGCCAGGTCTGCACGCCCTTGTGTTTTTTTTCTGCTTAAAGGTTGCAACCTGAGCTAGCTTCTTTTGCCCATGTCCCTCAGTTTCAGAGGGTGGATTTCTCCGTGTTGCTTTTTCCCCAGGCCTCCACGCCCTTGTGTGTTTCTTTTGCTTAAAGATTGCCACCTGAAGCCAGCCTCTCTTGCCCATCTTCCTCAGTTTCAGAGGGTAGATATTTCAGGGTTGCTTTTTCCCCAGGTCTCCACGCCTTTGGGTTTTGTTTTTGCTTAACGAGTGCCACCTGAGCTAGCCTCTCTTGCCCATGTTCCTCAGTTTCAGAGGGTAGATATTTCAGGGTTGCTTTGTCCCCAGGGCTCCACGCCTTTGTGCTTTGTTTTTGCTTAAGGATTGCCACCTGAGGTAGCCTCTCTTGCCCATCTTCCTCAGTTTCAGAGGGTGGATTTCTCCGTGTTGCTTTTTCCCCAGGTCTCCACGCCCTTGTGTGTTTCTTTTGCTTAAAGATTGCCACCTGAGCTAGCCTCTGTTGCCCATCTTCGTCCGTTTCAGAGGGTGGATTTCTCAGTGTTGCCTTTTCGCCAGCTCCCCACGCCCTTGTGTGTTTCTTTTGCTTAAAGATTGTCACCTGAGCTAGGCACTGTTGCCCTGCTTCCTCAGTTTCAGAGGGTACCTTTTTCAGGGTTGCTTTTTCACCGGGTCTCCTCGCCATTGTATTTTTTTATCTTATTTTTTTTGCTTAAAGATTGCCACCTGAGCTAGCCTCTGTTGCGCTTCTTTCTCAGTTCTAGAGGGTAGATTTCTCCGTGTTGCTTTTTCCCCAGGTCTCCACGCACTTCCTTTTTTTTTTCTGCTTAAAAATTGCCACCTGAGCTAGCCTCTGTTGTCCATCTTCGTCGGTTTCAGAGGGTAGATTTCTCACTGTTGCTTTTTTGCCAGGTCTGCACGCCCTTGTGTTTTTTTTCTGCTTAAAGGTTGCAACCTGAGCTAGCTTCTTTTGCCCATGTCCCTCAGTTTCAGAGGGTGGATTTCTCCGTGTTGCTTTTTCCCCAGGCCTCCACGCCCTTGTGTGTTTCTTTTGCTTAAAGATTGCCACCTGAAGCCAGCCTCTCTTGCCCATCTTCCTCAGTTTCAGAGGGTAGATATTTCAGGGTTGCTTTTTCCCCAGGTCTCCACGCCTTTGTGTTTTGTTTTTGCTTAACGATTGCCACCTGAGCTAGCCTCTCTTGCCCATGTTCCTCAGTTTCAGAGGGTAGATATTTCAGGGTTGCTTTGTCCCCAGGGCTCCACGCCTTTGTGCTTTGTTTTTGCTTAAGGATTGCCACCTGAGGTAGCCTCTCTTGCCCATCTTCCTCAGTTTCAGAGGGTGGATTTCTCCGTGTTGCTTTTTCCCCAGGTCTCCACGCCCTTGTGTGTTTCTTTTGCTTAAAGATTGCCACCTGAGCTAGCCTCTGTTGCCCATCTTCGTCCGTTTCAGAGGGTGGATTTCTCAGTGTTGCCTTTTCGCCAGCTCCCCACGCCCTTGTGTGTTTCTTTTGCTTAAAGATTGTCACCTGAGCTAGGCACTGTTGCCCTGCTTCCTCAGTTTCAGAGGGTACCTTTTTCAGGGTTGCTTTTTCACCGGGTCTCCTCGCCATTGTATTTTTTTATCTTATTTTTTTTGCTTAAAGATTGCCACCTGAGCTAGCCTCTGTTGCGCTTCTTTCTCAGTTCTAGAGGGTAGATTTCTCCGTGTTGCTTTTTCCCCAGGTCTCCACGCACTTCCTTTTTTTTTTCTGCTTAAAAATTGCCACCTGAGCTAGCCTCTGTTGTCCATCTTCGTCGGTTTCAGAGGGTAGATTTCTCACTGTTGCTTTTTTGCCAGGTCTGCACGCCCTTGTGTTTTTTTTCTGCTTAAAGGTTGCAACCTGAGCTAGCTTCTTTTGCCCATGTCCCTCAGTTTCAGAGGGTGGATTTCTCCGTGTTGCTTTTTCCCCAGGCCTCCACGCCCTTGTGTGTTTCTTTTGCTTAACGATTGCCACCTGAGCTAGCCTCTGTTGCCCATCTTCGTCCGTTTCAGAGGTTGGATTTCTCAGTGTTGCCTTTTCCCCAGCTCCCCACGCCCTTGTGTGTTTCTTTTGCTTAAAGATTGCCACCTGAAGCCAGCCTCTCTTGCCCATCTTCCTCAGTTTCAGAGGGTAGATATTTCAGGGTTGCTTTTTCCCCAGGTCTCCACGCCTTTGGGTTTTGTTTTTGCTTAACGATTGCCACCTGAGCTAGCCTCTCTTGCCCATCTTCCTGAGTTTCAGAGGGTCGATATCTCCGTGTTGCTGTTTCCCCAGGTCTCCACGCCCTTGTGTGTTTCTTTTGCTTAACGTTTGCCACCTGAAGCCAGCCTCTCTTGCCCATCTTCCTCAGTTTCAGAGGGTAGATATTTCAGGGTTGCTTTTTCCCCAGGTCTCCACGCCTTTGTGTTTTGTTTTTGCTTAACGATTGCCACCTGAGCTAGCCTCTCTTGCCCATGTTCCTCAGTTTCAGAGGGTAGATATTTCAGGGTTGCTTTGTCCCCAGGGCTCCACGCCTTTGTGCTTTGTTTTTGCTTAAGGATTGCCACCTGAGGTAGCCTCTCTTGCCCATCTTCCTCAGTTTCAGAGGGTGGATTTCTCCGTGTTGCTTTTTCCCCAGGTCTCCACGCCCTTGTGTGTTTCTTTTGCTTAAAGATTGCCACCTGAGCTAGCCTCTGTTGCCCATCTTCGTCCGTTTCAGAGGGTGGATTTCTCAGTGTTGCCTTTTCGCCAGCTCCCCACGCCCTTGTGTGTTTCTTTTGCTTAAAGATTGTCACCTGAGCTAGGCACTGTTGCCCTGCTTCCTCAGTTTCAGAGGGTACCTTTTTCAGGGTTGCTTTTTCACCGGGTCTCCTCGCCATTGTATTTTTTTATCTTATTTTTTTTGCTTAAAGATTGCCACCTGAGCTAGCCTCTGTTGCGCTTCTTTCTCAGTTCTAGAGGGTAGATTTCTCCGTGTTGCTTTTTCCCCAGGTCTCCACGCACTTCCTTTTTTTTTTCTGCTTAAAAATTGCCACCTGAGCTAGCCTCTGTTGTCCATCTTCGTCGGTTTCAGAGGGTAGATTTCTCACTGTTGCTTTTTTGCCAGGTCTGCACGCCCTTGTGTTTTTTTTCTGCTTAAAGGTTGCAACCTGAGCTAGCTTCTTTTGCCCATGTCCCTCAGTTTCAGAGGGTGGATTTCTCCGTGTTGCTTTTTCCCCAGGCCTCCACGCCCTTGTGTGTTTCTTTTGCTTAAAGATTGCCACCTGAAGCCAGCCTCTCTTGCCCATCTTCCTCAGTTTCAGAGGGTAGATATTTCAGGGTTGCTTTTTCCCCAGGTCTCCACGCCTTTGGGTTTTGTTTTTGCTTAACGATTGCCACCTGAGCTAGCCTCTCTTGCCCATGTTCCTCAGTTTCAGAGGGTAGATATTTCAGGGTTGCTTTGTCCCCAGGGCTCCACGCCTTTGTGCTTTGTTTTTGCTTAAGGATTGCCACCTGAGGTAGCCTCTCTTGCCCATCTTCCTCAGTTTCAGAGGGTGGATTTCTCCGTGTTGCTTTTTCCCCAGGTCTCCACGCCCTTGTGTGTTTCTTTTGCTTAAAGATTGCCACCTGAGCTAGCCTCTGTTGCCCATCTTCGTCCGTTTCAGAGGGTGGATTTCTCAGTGTTGCCTTTTCGCCAGCTCCCCACGCCCTTGTGTGTTTCTTTTGCTTAAAGATTGTCACCTGAGCTAGGCACTGTTGCCCTGCTTCCTCAGTTTCAGAGGGTACCTTTTTCAGGGTTGCTTTTTCACCGGGTCTCCTCGCCATTGTATTTTTTTATCTTATTTTTTTTGCTTAAAGATTGCCACCTGAGCTAGCCTCTGTTGCGCTTCTTTCTCAGTTCTAGAGGGTAGATTTCTCCGTGTTGCTTTTTCCCCAGGTCTCCACGCACTTCCTTTTTTTTTTCTGCTTAAAAATTGCCACCTGAGCTAGCCTCTGTTGTCCATCTTCGTCGGTTTCAGAGGGTAGATTTCTCACTGTTGCTTTTTTGCCAGGTCTGCACGCCCTTGTGTTTTTTTTCTGCTTAAAGGTTGCAACCTGAGCTAGCTTCTTTTGCCCATGTCCCTCAGTTTCAGAGGGTGGATTTCTCCGTGTTGCTTTTTCCCCAGGCCTCCACGCCCTTGTGTGTTTCTTTTGCTTAACGATTGCCACCTGAGCTAGCCTCTGTTGCCCATCTTCGTCCGTTTCAGAGGGTGGATTTCTCAGTGTTGCCTTTTCCCCAGCTCCCCACGCCCTTGTGTGTTTCTTTTGCTTAAAGATTGCCACCTGAAGCCAGCCTCTCTTGCCCATCTTCCTCAGTTTCAGAGGGTAGATATTTCAGGGTTGCTTTTTCCCCAGGTCTCCACGCCTTTGGGTTTTGTTTTTGCTTAACGATTGCCACCTGAGCTAGCCTCTCTTGCCCATCTTCCTGAGTTTCAGAGGGTCGATATCTCCGTGTTGCTGTTTCCCCAGGTCTCCACGCCCTTGTGTGTTTCTTTTGCTTAACGTTTGCCACCTGAAGCCAGCCTCTCTTGCCCATCTTCCTCAGTTTCAGAGGGTAGATATTTCAGGGTTGCTTTTTCCCCAGGTCTCCACGCCTTTGTGTTTTGTTTTTGCTTAACGATTGCCACCTGAGCTAGCCTCTCTTGCCCATGTTCCTCAGTTTCAGAGGGTAGATATTTCAGGGTTGCTTTGTCCCCAGGGCTCCACGCCTTTGTGCTTTGTTTTTGCTTAAGGATTGCCACCTGAGGTAGCCTCTCTTGCCCATCTTCCTCAGTTTCAGAGGGTGGATTTCTCCGTGTTGCTTTTTCCCCAGGTCTCCACGCCCTTGTGTGTTTCTTTTGCTTAAAGATTGCCACCTGAGCTAGCCTCTGTTGCCCATCTTCGTCCGTTTCAGAGGGTGGATTTCTCAGTGTTGCCTTTTCGCCAGCTCCCCACGCCCTTGTGTGTTTCTTTTGCTTAAAGATTGTCACCTGAGCTAGGCACTGTTGCCCTGCTTCCTCAGTTTCAGAGGGTACCTTTTTCAGGGTTGCTTTTTCACCGGGTCTCCTCGCCATTGTATTTTTTTATCTTATTTTTTTTGCTTAAAGATTGCCACCTGAGCTAGCCTCTGTTGCGCTTCTTTCTCAGTTCTAGAGGGTAGATTTCTCCGTGTTGCTTTTTCCCCAGGTCTCCACGCACTTCCTTTTTTTTTTCTGCTTAAAAATTGCCACCTGAGCTAGCCTCTGTTGTCCATCTTCGTCGGTTTCAGAGGGTAGATTTCTCACTGTTGCTTTTTTGCCAGGTCTGCACGCCCTTGTGTTTTTTTTCTGCTTAAAGGTTGCAACCTGAGCTAGCTTCTTTTGCCCATGTCCCTCAGTTTCAGAGGGTGGATTTCTCCGTGTTGCTTTTTCCCCAGGCCTCCACGCCCTTGTGTGTTTCTTTTGCTTAAAGATTGCCACCTGAAGCCAGCCTCTCTTGCCCATCTTCCTCAGTTTCAGAGGGTAGATATTTCAGGGTTGCTTTTTCCCCAGGTCTCCACGCCTTTGGGTTTTGTTTTTGCTTAACGATTGCCACCTGAGCTAGCCTCTCTTGCCCATGTTCCTCAGTTTCAGAGGGTAGATATTTCAGGGTTGCTTTGTCCCCAGGGCTCCACGCCTTTGTGCTTTGTTTTTGCTTAAGGATTGCCACCTGAGGTAGCCTCTCTTGCCCATCTTCCTCAGTTTCAGAGGGTGGATTTCTCCGTGTTGCTTTTTCCCCAGGTCTCCACGCCCTTGTGTGTTTCTTTTGCTTAAAGATTGCCACCTGAGCTAGCCTCTGTTGCCCATCTTCGTCCGTTTCAGAGGGTGGATTTCTCAGTGTTGCCTTTTCGCCAGCTCCCCACGCCCTTGTGTGTTTCTTTTGCTTAAAGATTGTCACCTGAGCTAGGCACTGTTGCCCTGCTTCCTCAGTTTCAGAGGGTACCTTTTTCAGGGTTGCTTTTTCACCGGGTCTCCTCGCCATTGTATTTTTTTATCTTATTTTTTTTGCTTAAAGATTGCCACCTGAGCTAGCCTCTGTTGCGCTTCTTTCTCAGTTCTAGAGGGTAGATTTCTCCGTGTTGCTTTTTCCCCAGGTCTCCACGCACTTCCTTTTTTTTTTCTGCTTAAAAATTGCCACCTGAGCTAGCCTCTGTTGTCCATCTTCGTCGGTTTCAGAGGGTAGATTTCTCACTGTTGCTTTTTTGCCAGGTCTGCACGCCCTTGTGTTTTTTTTCTGCTTAAAGGTTGCAACCTGAGCTAGCTTCTTTTGCCCATGTCCCTCAGTTTCAGAGGGTGGATTTCTCCGTGTTGCTTTTTCCCCAGGCCTCCACGCCCTTGTGTGTTTCTTTTGCTTAACGATTGCCACCTGAGCTAGCCTCTGTTGCCCATCTTCGTCCGTTTCAGAGGGTGGATTTCTCAGTGTTGCCTTTTCCCCAGCTCCCCACGCCCTTGTGTGTTTCTTTTGCTTAAAGATTGCCACCTGAAGCCAGCCTCTCTTGCCCATCTTCCTCAGTTTCAGAGGGTAGATATTTCAGGGTTGCTTTTTCCCCAGGTCTCCACGCCTTTGGGTTTTGTTTTTGCTTAACGATTGCCACCTGAGCTAGCCTCTCTTGCCCATCTTCCTGAGTTTCAGAGGGTCGATATCTCCGTGTTGCTGTTTCCCCAGGTCTCCACGCCCTTGTGTGTTTCTTTTGCTTAACGTTTGCCACCTGAAGCCAGCCTCTCTTGCCCATCTTCCTCAGTTTCAGAGGGTAGATATTTCAGGGTTGCTTTTTCCCCAGGTCTCCACGCCTTTGGGTTTTGTTTTTGCTTAACGATTGCCACCTGAGCTAGCCTCTCTTGCCCATGTTCCTCAGTTTCAGAGGGTAGATATTTCAGGGTTGCTTTGTCCCCAGGGCTCCACGCCTTTGTGCTTTGTTTTTGCTTAAGGATTGCCACCTGAGGTAGCCTCTCTTGCCCATCTTCCTCAGTTTCAGAGGGTGGATTTCTCCGTGTTGCTTTTTCCCCAGGTCTCCACGCCCTTGTGTGTTTCTTTTGCTTAAAGATTGCCACCTGAGCTAGCCTCTGTTGCCCATCTTCGTCCGTTTCAGAGGGTGGATTTCTCAGTGTTGCCTTTTCGCCAGCTCCCCACGCCCTTGTGTGTTTCTTTTGCTTAAAGATTGTCACCTGAGCTAGGCACTGTTGCCCTGCTTCCTCAGTTTCAGAGGGTACCTTTTTCAGGGTTGCTTTTTCACCGGGTCTCCTCGCCATTGTATTTTTTTATCTTATTTTTTTTGCTTAAAGATTGCCACCTGAGCTAGCCTCTGTTGCGCTTCTTTCTCAGTTCTAGAGGGTAGATTTCTCCGTGTTGCTTTTTCCCCAGGTCTCCACGCACTTCCTTTTTTTTTTCTGCTTAAAAATTGCCACCTGAGCTAGCCTCTGTTGTCCATCTTCGTCGGTTTCAGAGGGTAGATTTCTCACTGTTGCTTTTTTGCCAGGTCTGCACGCCCTTGTGTTTTTTTTCTGCTTAAAGGTTGCAACCTGAGCTAGCTTCTTTTGCCCATGTCCCTCAGTTTCAGAGGGTGGATTTCTCCGTGTTGCTTTTTCCCCAGGCCTCCACGCCCTTGTGTGTTTCTTTTGCTTAAAGATTGCCACCTGAAGCCAGCCTCTCTTGCCCATCTTCCTCAGTTTCAGAGGGTAGATATTTCAGGGTTGCTTTTTCCCCAGGTCTCCACGCCTTTGGGTTTTGTTTTTGCTTAACGAGTGCCACCTGAGCTAGCCTCTCTTGCCCATGTTCCTCAGTTTCAGAGGGTAGATATTTCAGGGTTGCTTTGTCCCCAGGGCTCCACGCCTTTGTGCTTTGTTTTTGCTTAAGGATTGCCACCTGAGGTAGCCTCTCTTGCCCATCTTCCTCAGTTTCAGAGGGTGGATTTCTCCGTGTTGCTTTTTCCCCAGGTCTCCACGCCCTTGTGTGTTTCTTTTGCTTAAAGATTGCCACCTGAGCTAGCCTCTGTTGCCCATCTTCGTCCGTTTCAGAGGGTGGATTTCTCAGTGTTGCCTTTTCGCCAGCTCCCCACGCCCTTGTGTGTTTCTTTTGCTTAAAGATTGTCACCTGAGCTAGGCACTGTTGCCCTGCTTCCTCAGTTTCAGAGGGTACCTTTTTCAGGGTTGCTTTTTCACCGGGTCTCCTCGCCATTGTATTTTTTTATTTTATTTTTTTTGCTTAAAGATTGCCACCTGAGCTAGCCTCTGTTGCGCTTCTTTCTCAGTTCTAGAGGGTAGATTTCTCCGTGTTGCTTTTTCCCCAGGTCTCCACGCACTTCCTTTTATTTTTCCTTAAAAATTGCCACCTGAGCTAGCCTCTGTTGCCCATCTTCGTCGGTTTCAGAGGGTAGATTTCTCACTGTTGCTTTTTTGCCAGGTCTGCACGCCCTTGTGTTTTTTTTCTGCTTAAAGGTTGCAACCTGAGCTAGCTTCTTTTGCCCATGTCCCTCAGTTTCAGAGGGTGGATTTCTCCGTGTTGCTTTTTCCCCAGGCCTCCACGCCCTTGTGTGTTTCTTTTGCTTAACGATTGCCACCTGAGCTAGCCTCTGTTGCCCATCTTCGTCCGTTTCAGAGGGTGGATTTCTCAGTGTTGCCTTTTCCCCAGCTCCCCACGCCCTTGTGTGTTTCTTTTGCTTAAAGATTGCCACCTGAAGCCAGCCTCTCTTGCCCATCTTCCTCAGTTTCAGAGGGTAGATATTTCAGGGTTGCTTTTTCCCCAGGTCTCCACCCCTTTGGGTTTTGTTTTTGCTTAACGATTGCCACCTGAGCTAGCCTCTCTTGCCCATCTTCCTGAGTTTCAGAGGGTCGATATCTCCGTGTTGCTGTTTCCCCAGGTCTCCACGCCCTTGTGTGTTTCTTTTGCTTAACGTTTGCCACCTGAAGCCAGCCTCTCTTGCCCATCTTCCTCAGTTTCAGAGGGTAGATATTTCAGGGTTGCTTTTTCCCCAGGTCTCCACGCCTTTGGGTTTTGTTTTTGCTTAACGATTGCCACCTGAGCTAGCCTCTCTTGCCCATGTTCCTCAGTTTCAGAGGGTAGATATTTCAGGGTTGCTTTGTCCCCAGGGCTCCACGCCTTTGTGCTTTGTTTTTGCTTAAGGATTGCCACCTGAGGTAGCCTCTCTTGCCCATCTTCCTCAGTTTCAGAGGGTGGATTTCTCCGTGTTGCTTTTTCCCCAGGTCTCCACGCCCTTGTGTGTTTCTTTTGCTTAAAGATTGCCACCTGAGCTAGCCTCTGTTGCCCATCTTCGTCCGTTTCAGAGGGTGGATTTCTCAGTGTTGCCTTTTCGCCAGCTCCCCACGCCCTTGTGTGTTTCTTTTGCTTAAAGATTGTCACCTGAGCTAGGCACTGTTGCCCTGCTTCCTCAGTTTCAGAGGGTACCTTTTTCAGGGTTGCTTTTTCACCGGGTCTCCTCGCCATTGTATTTTTTTATCTTATTTTTTTTGCTTAAAGATTGCCACCTGAGCTAGCCTCTGTTGCGCTTCTTTCTCAGTTCTAGAGGGTAGATTTCTCCGTGTTGCTTTTTCCCCAGGTCTCCACGCACTTCCTTTTATTTTTCCTTAAAAATTGCCACCTGAGCTAGCCTCTGTTGTCCATCTTCGTCGGTTTCAGAGGGTAGATTTCTCACTGTTGCTTTTTTGCCAGGTCTGCACGCCCTTGTGTTTTTTTTCTGCTTAAAGGTTGCAACCTGAGCTAGCTTCTTTTGCCCATGTTCCTCAGTTTCAGAGGGTGGATTTCTCCGTGTTGCTTTTTCCCCAGGCCTCCACGCCCTTGTGTGTTTCTTTTGCTTAACGATTGCCACCTGAGCTAGCCTCTGTTGCCCATCTTCGTCCGTTTCAGAGGGTGGATTTCTCAGTGTTGCCTTTTCCCCAGCTCCCCACGCCCTTGTGTGTTTCTTTTGCTTAAAGATTGCCACCTGAAGCCAGCCTCTCTTGCCCATCTTCCTCAGTTTCAGAGGGTAGATATTTCAGGGTTGCTTTTTCCCCAGGTCTCCACGCCTTTGTGTTTTGTTTTTGCTTAACGAGTGCCACCTGAGCTAGCCTCTCTTGCCCATGTTCCTCAGTTTCAGAGGGTAGATATTTCAGGGTTGCTTTGTCCCCAGGGCTCCACGCCTTTGTGCTTTGTTTTTGCTTAAGGATTGCCACCTGAGGTAGCCTCTCTTGCCCATCTTCCTCAGTTTCAGAGGGTGGATTTCTCCGTGTTGCTTTTTCCCCAGGTCTCCACGCCCTTGTGTGTTTCTTTTGCTTAAAGATTGCCACCTGAGCTAGCCTCTGTTGCCCATCTTCGTCCGTTTCAGAGGGTGGATTTCTCAGTGTTGCCTTTTCGCCAGCTCCCCACGCCCTTGTGTGTTTCTTTTGCTTAAAGATTGCCACCTGAAGCCAGCCTCTCTTGCCCATCTTCCTCAGTTTCAGAGGGTCGATATCTCCGTGTTGCTGTTTCCCCAGGTCTCCACGCCCTTGTGTGTTTCTTTTGCTTAACGTTTGCCACCTGAAGCCAGCCTCTCTTGCCCATCTTCCTCAGTTTCAGAGGGTAGATATTTCAGGGTTGCTTTTTCCCCAGGTCTCCACGCCTTTGTGTTTTGTTTTTGCTTAACGAGTGCCACCTGAGCTAGCCTCTCTTGCCCATGTTCCTCAGTTTCAGAGGGTAGATATTTCAGGGTTGCTTTGTCCCCAGGGCTCCACGCCTATGGGCTTTGTTTTTGCTTAAGGATTGCCACCTGAGGTAGCCTCTCTTGCCCATCTTCCTCAGTTTCAGAGGGTGGATTTCTCCGTCTTGCTTTTTCCCCAGGTCTCCACGCCCTTGTGTGTTTCTTTTGCTTAAAGATTGCCACCTGAGCTAGCCTCTGTTGCCCATCTTCGTCCGTTTCAGAGGGTGGATTTCTCAGTGTTGCCTTTTCGCCAGCTCCCCACGCCCTTGTGTGTTTCTTTTGCTTAAAGATTGTCACCTGAGCTAGGCACTGTTGCCCTGCTTCTTCAGTTTCAGAGGGTACCTTTTTCAGGGTTGCTTTTTGACCGGGTCTCCTCGCCATTGTATTTTTTTATCTTATTTTTTTTGCTTAAAGATTGCCACCTGAGCTAGCCTCTGTTGCCCATCTTCGTCCGTTTCAGAGGGTGGATTTCTCAGTGTTGCCTTTTCGCCAGCTCCCCACGCCCTTGTGTGTTTCTTTTGCTTAAAGATTGTCACCTGAGCTAGGCACTGTTGCCCTGCTTCCTCAGTTTCAGAGGGTACCTTTTTCAGGGTTGCTTTTTGACCGGGTCTCCTCGCCATTGTATTTTTTTATCTTATTTTTTTTGCTTAAAGATTGCCACCTGAGCTAGCCTCTGTTGCCCATCTTCGTCCGTTTCAGAGGGTGGATTTCTCAGTGTTGCCTTTTCGCCAGCTCCCCACGCCCTTGTGTGTTTCTTTTGCTTAAAGATTGTCACCTGAGCTAGTCACTTTTGCCCTGCTTCCTCAGTTTCAGAGGGTACCTTTTTCAGGGTTGCTTTTTGACCGGGTCTCCTCGCCATTGTATATTTTTATCTTATTTTTTTTGCTTAAAGATTGCCACCTGAGCTAGCCTCTGTTGCGCTTCTTTCTCAGTTCTAGAGGGTAGATTTCTCCGTGTTTCTTTTTCCCCAGGTCTCCACGCACTTCCTTTTATTTTTCCTTAAAAATTGCCACCTGAGCTAGCCTCTGTTGTCCATCTTCGTCGGTTTCAGAGGGTAGATTTCTCACTGTTGCTTTTTTGCCAGGTCTGCACGCCCTTGTGTTTTTTTTCTGCTTAAAGTTTGCAACCTGAGCTAGCTTCTTTTGCCCATGTTCGTCAGTTTCAGAGGGTGGATTTCTCCGTGTTGCTTTTTCCCCAGGCCTCCACGCCCTTGTGTGTTTCTTTTGCTTAACGATTGCCACCTGAGGTAGCCTCTGTTGCCCATCTTCGTCCGTTTCAGAGGGTGGATTTCTCAGTGTTGCCTTTTCCCCAGCTCCCCACGCCCTTGTGTGTTTCTTTTGCTTAAAGATTGCCACCTGAAGCCAGCCTCTCTTGCCCATCTTCCTCAGTTTCAGAGGGTAGATATTTCAGGGTTGCTTTTTCCCCAGGTCTCCACGCCTTTGGGTTTTGTTTTTGCTTAACGATTGCCAGCTGAGCTAGCTTCTTTTGCCCATGTTCCTGAGTTTCAGAGGGTCGATATCTCCGTGTTGATGTTTCCCCAGGTCTCCACGCCCTTGTGTGTTTCTTTTGCTTAACGTTTGCCACCTGAAGCCAGCCTCTCTTGCCCATCTTCCTCAGTTTCAGAGGGTAGATATTTCAGGGTTGCTTTTTCCCCAGGTCTCCACGCCTTTGTGTTTTGTTTTTGCTTAACGAGTGCCACCTGAGCTAGCCTCTCTTGCCCATGTTCCTCAGTTTCAGAGGGTAGATATTTCAGGGTTGCTTTGTCCCCAGGGCTCCACGCCTTTGTGCTTTGTTTTTGCTTAAGGATTGCCACCTGAGGTAGCCTCTCTTGCCCATCTTCCTCAGTTTCAGAGGGTGGATTTCTCCGTGTTGCTTTTTCCCCAGGTCTCCACGCCCTTGTGTGTTTCTTTTGCTTAAAGATTGCCACCTGAGCTAGCCTCTGTTGCCCATCTTCGTCCGTTTCAGAGGGTGGATTTCTCAGTGTTGCCTTTTCGCCAGCTCCCCACGCCCTTGTGTGTTTCTTTTGCTTAAAGATTGTCACCTGAGCTAGGCACTGTTGCCCTGCTTCCTCAGTTTCAGAGGGTACCTTTTTCAGGGTTGCTTTTTGACCGGGTCTCCTCGCCATTGTATTTTTTTATCTTATTTTTTTTGCTTAAAGATTGCCACCTGAGCTAGCCTCTGTTGCCCATCTTCGTCCGTTTCAGAGGGTGGATTTCTCAGTGTTGCCTTTTCGCCAGCTCCCCACGCCCTTGTGTGTTTCTTTTGCTTAAAGATTGTCACCTGAGCTAGGCACTGTTGCCCTGCTTCCTCAGTTTCAGAGGGTACCTTTTTCAGGGTTGCTTTTTGACCGGGTCTCCTCGCCATTGTATTTTTTTATTTTATTTTTTTTGCTTAAAGATTGCCACCTGAGCTAGCCTCTGTTGCGCTTCTTTCTCAGTTCTAGAGGGTAGATTTCTCCGTGTTGCTTTTTCCCCAGGTCTCCACGCACTTCCTTTTATTTTTCCTTAAAAATTGCCACCTGAGCTAGCCTCTGTTGCCCATCTTCGTCGGTTTCAGAGGGTAGATTTCTCACTGTTGCTTTTTTGCCAGGTCTGCACGCCCATGTGTTTTTTTTCTGCTTGAAGGTTGCAACCTGAGCTAGCTTCTTTTGCCCATGTTCGTCAGTTTCAGAGGGTGGATTTCTCCGTGTTGCTTTTTCCCCAGGTCTCCACGCCCTTGTGTGTTTCTTTGGCTTAACGATTGCCCCCTGAGGTAGCCTCTGTTGCCCATCTTCGTCAGTTTCAGAGGGTGGATTTCTCCGTGTTGCTTTTTCCCCAGGTCTCCACGCCCTTGTGTGTTTCTTTTGCTTAACGATTGCCACCTGAAGCCAGCCTCTCTTGCCCATCTTCCTCAGTTTCAGAGGGTAGATATTTCAGGGTTGCTTTTTCCCCAGGTCTCCACGCCTTTGGGTTTTGTTTTTGCTTAACGATTGCCACCTGAGCTAGCCTCTGTTGCCCATCTTCGTCAGTTTCAGAGGGTGGATTTCTCAGTGCTGCTTTTTTATCAGGTCTCCACGCCCTTGTGTGTTTCTTTTGATTAAAGTTTGCCACCTGAAGCCAGCCTCTCTTGCCCATCTTCCTCAGTTTCAGAGGGCAGATATTTCAGGGTTGCTTTTTCCCCAGGTCTCCACGCCTTTGGGTTTTGTTTTTGCTTAACGATTGCCACCTGAGCTAGCCTCTCTTGCCCATCTTCTTCGGTTTCAGAGGGTAGATTTCTCAGTGTTGCTTTTTCGCCAGCTCTCCACGCCCTGTCGTCTTTTTTTTTTTCTGCTTAAAGTTTGCAACCTGAGCTAGCTTCTTTTGCCCATGTTCGTCAGTTTCAGAGGGTGGATTTCTCCGTGTTGCTTTTTCCCCAGGCCTCCACGCCCTTGTGTGTTTCTTTTGCTTAAAGATAGCCACCTGATCTAGCCTCTGTTGCCCCTCTTCGGCCCTTTCAGAGGGTGGATTTCTCAGTGTTGCTTTTTCCCCAGGTCTCCACGCCCTTGTGTTTTGTTTTTGCTTAAAGATTGCCACCTGAGCTAGCCTCTGTTGCCCCTCTTCGGCCCTTTCAGAGGGTGGATTTCTCAGTGTTGCCTTTTCGCCAGCTCCCCACGCCCTTGTGTGTTTCTTTTGCTTAAAGATTGCCACCTGAGCTAGCCTCTGTTGCGCTTCTTTCTCAGTTTCAGAGGGTAGATTTCTCCGTGTTGCTTTTTCCCCAGGTCTCCACGCACTTCCTTTTATTTTTCCTTAAAAATTTCCACCTGAGCTAGCCTCTGTTGCCCATCTTCGTCGGTTTCAGAGGGTAGATTTCTCACTGTTGCTTTTTTGCCAGGTCTGCACGCCGTTGTGTTTTTTTTCTGCTTAAAGGTTGCAACCTGAGGTAGCTTCTTTTGCCCATGTTCGTCAGTTTCAGAGGGTGGATTTCTCCGTGTTGCTTTTTCCCCAGGTCTCCACACCCTTGTGTGTTTCTTTGGCTTAACGATTTCCACCTGATCTAGCCTCTGTTGCGCTTCTTTCTCAGTTTCAGAGGGTAGATTTCTCCGTGTTGCTTTTTACCCAGGTCTCCACGCACTTCCTTTTATTTTTCCTTAAAAATTGCCACCTGAGCTAGCCTCTGTTGCCCATCTTCGTCGGTTTCAGAGGGTAGATTTCTCACTGTTGCTTTTTTGCCAGGTCTGCACGCCCTTGTGTTTTGTTTTGCTTAAAGTTTGCCACCTGAAGCCAGCCTCTCTTGCCCATCTTCCTCAGTTTCAGATGGTAGATATTTCAGGGTTGCTTTTTCCCCAGGTCTCCACGCCTTTGTGTTTTGTTTTTGCTTAACGAGTGCCACCTGAGCTAGCCTCTCTTGCCCATCTTCCTCAGTTTCAGAGGGTAGATATTTCAGGGTTGCTTTGTCCCCAGGGCTCCACGCCTTTGTGCTTTAGTTTTTGCTTAACGATTGCCACGTGAGGTAGCCTCTCTTGCCCATCTTCCTCAGTTTCAGAGGGTGGATTTCTCCGTGTTGCTTTTTCCCCAGGTCTCCACGCCCTTGTCTGTTTCTTTTGCTTAAAGATAGCCACCTGAGCTAGCCTCTGTTGCCCCTCTTCGGCCGTTTCATAGGGTTGATTTCTCAGTGTTGCCTTTTCGCCAGCTCCCCACGCCCTTGTGTGTTTCTTTTGCTTAAAGATTGTCACCTGAGCTAGGCACTGTTGCCCTGCTTCCTCAGTTTCAGAGGGTACCTTTTTCAGGGTTGCTTTTTGACCGGGTCTCCTCGCCATTGTATTTTTTTATCTTATTTTTTTTGCTTAAAGATTGCCACCTGAGCTAGCCTCTGTTGCGCTTCTTTCTCAGTTCCAGAGGGTAGATTTCTCCGTGTTGCTTTTTCCCCAGGTCTCCACGCACTTCCTTTTATTTTTCCTTAAAAATTGCCACCTGAGCTAGCCTCTGTTGCCCATCTTCGTCGGTTTCAGAGGGTAGATTTCTCACTGTTGCTTTTTTGCCAGGTCTGCACGCCCATGTGTTTATTTCTGCTTCAAGGTTGCAACCTGAGCTAGCTTCTTTTGCCCATGTTCGTCAGTTTCAGAGGGTGGATTTCTCCGTGTTGCTTTTTCCCCAGGTCTCCACGCCCTTGTGTGTTTCTTTGGCTTAACGATTGCCACCTGAGCTAGCCTCTGTTGCCCATCCTCGTCAGTTTCAGAGGGTAGATTTCTCAGTGCTGCTTTTTCCCCAGGTCTCCACGCCCTTGTGTGTTTCTTTTGCTTAAAGTTTGCCACCTGAAGCCAGCCTCTCTTGCCCGTCTTCGTCAGTTTCAGAGGGTAGATTTCTCAGTGCTGCTTTTTCCCCAGGTCTCCACGCCCTTGTGTGTTTCTTTTGCTTAAAGTTTGCCACCTGAAGCCAGCCTCTCTTGCCCGTCTTCCTCAGTTTCAGAGGGTAGATATTTCAGGGTTGCTTTTACCCCAGGTATCCACGCCTTTGGGTTTTGTTTTTGCTTAACGATTGCCACCTGAGCTAGCCTCTGTTGCCCATCTTCTTCGGTTTCAGAGGGTAGATTTCTCAGTGTTGCTTTTTCGCCAGCTCTCCACGCCCTGGCGTCTTTTTTTTTTTCTGCTTAAAGTTTGCAACCTGAGCTAGCTTCTTTTGCCCATGTTCGTCAGTTTCAGAGGGTGGATTTCTCCGTGTTGCTTTTTCCCCAACCCTCCACGCCCTTGTGTGTTTCTTTTGCTTAAAGATTGCCACCTGAGCTGGCCTCTGTTGCCCATCTTCGTCCGTTTCAGAGGGTGGATTTCTCAGTGTTGCCTTTTCCCCAGGCCTCCACGCCCTTGTGTGTTTCTTTAGCTTAAAGATTGCCACCTGAGCTAGCCTCTGTTGCCCATCTTCGTCCGTTTCAGAGGGTGGATTTCTCAGTGTTGCCTTTTCGCCAGCTCCCCACGCCCTTGTGTGTTTCTTTTGCTTAAAGATTGTCATCTGAGCTAGGCACTGTTGCCCTGCTTCCTCAGTTTCAGAGGGTACCTTTTTCAGGGTTGCTTTTTGACCGGGTCTCCTCGCCATTGTATTTTTTTATTTTATTTTTTTTGCTTAATGATTGCCACCTGAGCTAGCCTCTGTTGCCCATCTTCTGCGGTTTCAGAGGGTAGATTTCTCAGTGTTGCTTTTTCGCCAGCTCTCCACGCCCTTGCGTCTTTTTTTTTTTTCTGCTTAAAGGTTGCAACCTGAGCTAGCTTATTTTGCCCATGTTCGTCAGTTTCAGAGGGTGGATTTCTCCGTGTTGCTTTTTCCCCAGGTCTCCACGCCCTTGTGTGTTTCTTTTGCTTAAAGGTTGCCACCTGAGCTAGCCTCTGTTGCGCTTCTTTCTCACTTTCAGAGGGTAGATTTCTCCGTGTTGCTTTTTCCCCAGGTCTCCACGCACTTCCTTTTATTTTTCCTTAAAAATTGCCACCTGAGCTAGCCTCTGTTGCCCATCTTCGTCGGTTTAAGAGGGTAGATTTCTCACTGTTGCTTTTTTGCCAGGTCTGCACG
The DNA here is from genome assembly GCF_041296235.1 of Equus asinus. Lineage (NCBI taxonomy): Eukaryota > Metazoa > Chordata > Mammalia > Perissodactyla > Equidae > Equus > Equus asinus. The sequence continues at coordinate 2,548,290 of NC_091817.1, forward strand.
CCCTTGTGTTTTGTTTTTGCTTAAAGATTGCCACCTGAGCTAGCCACTGTTGCCCATCTTCGTCAGTTTCAGAGGGTGGATTTCTCCGTGTTGCTTTTTCCCCAGGTCTCCACGCCCTTGTGTGTTTCTTTTGCTTAACGATTGCCACCTGAGGTAGCCTCTGTTGACCATCTTCGTCCGTTTCAGAGGGTGGATTTCTCAGTGTTGCCTTTTCGCCAGCTCCCCACGCCCTTGTGTGTTTCTTTTGCTTAAAGATTCTCACCTGAGCTAGGCACTGTTGCCCTGCTTCCTCAGTTTCAGAGGGTACCTTTTTCAGGGTTGCTTTTTCACCGGGTCTCCTCGCCATTGTATTTTTTTATTTTATTTTTTTTGCTTAAAGATTGCCACCTGAGCTAGCCTCTGTTGCGCTTCTTTCTCAGTTCTAGAGGGTAGATTTCTCCGTGTTGCTTTTTCCCCAGGTCTCCACGCACTTCCTTTTATTTTTCCTTAAAAATTGCCACCTGAGCTAGCCTCTGTTGTCCATCTTCGTCGGTTTCAGAGGGTAGATTTCTCACTGTTGCTTTTTTGCCAGGTCTGCACGCCCTTGTGTTTTTTTTCTGCTTAAAGGTTGCAACCTGAGCTAGCTTCTTTTGCCCATGTCCCTCAGTTTCAGAGGGTGGATTTCTCCGTGTTGCTTTTTCCCCAGGCCTCCACGCCCTTGTGTGTTTCTTTTGCTTAAAGATTGCCACCTGAAGCCAGCCTCTCTTGCCCATCTTCCTCAGTTTCAGAGGGTAGATATTTCAGGGTTGCTTTTTCCCCAGGTCTCCACGCCTTTGTGTTTTGTTTTTGCTTAACGATTGCCACCTGAGCTAGCCTCTCTTGCCCATGTTCCTCAGTTTCAGAGGGTAGATATTTCAGGGTTGCTTTGTCCCCAGGGCTCCACGCCTTTGTGCTTTGTTTTTGCTTAAGGATTGCCACCTGAGGTAGCCTCTCTTGCCCATCTTCCTCAGTTTCAGAGGGTGGATTTCTCCGTGTTGCTTTTTCCCCAGGTCTCCACGCCCTTGTGTGTTTCTTTTGCTTAACGATTGCCACCTGAGCTAGCCTCTGTTGCCCATCTTGTCCGTTTCAGAGGGTGGATTTCTCAGTGTTGCCTTTTCGCCAGCTCCCCACGCCCTTGTGTGTTTCTTTTGCTTAAAGATTGTCACCTGAGCTAGGCACTGTTGCCCTGCTTCCTCAGTTTCAGAGGGTACCTTTTTCAGGGTTGCTTTTTCACCGGGTCTCCTCGCCATTGTATTTTTTTATCTTATTTTTTTTGCTTAAAGATTGCCACCTGAGCTAGCCTCTGTTGCGCTTCTTTCTCAGTTCTAGAGGGTAGATTTCTCCGTGTTGCTTTTTCCCCAGGTCTCCACGCACTTCCTTTTATTTTTCCTTAAAAATTGCCACCTGAGCTAGCCTCTGTTGTCCATCTTCGTCGGTTTCAGAGGGTAGATTTCTCACTGTTGCTTTTTTGCCAGGTCTGCACGCCCTTGTGTTTTTTTTCTGCTTAAAGGTTGCAACCTGAGCTAGCTTCTTTTGCCCATGTCCCTCAGTTTCAGAGGGTGGATTTCTCCGTGTTGCTTTTTCCCCAGGCCTCCACGCCCTTGTGTGTTTCTTTTGCTTAACGATTGCCACCTGAGCTAGCCTCTGTTGCCCATCTTCGTCCGTTTCAGAGGGTGGATTTCTCAGTGTTGCCTTTTCCCCAGCTCCCCACGCCCTTGTGTGTTTCCTTTGCTTAAAGATTGCCACCTGAAGCCAGCCTCTCTTGCCCATCTTCCTCAGTTTCAGAGGGTAGATATTTCAGGGTTGCTTTTTCCCCAGGTCTCCACGCCTTTGTGTTTTGTTTTTGCTTAACGATTGCCACCTGAGCTAGCCTCTCTTGCCCATGTTCCTCAGTTTCAGAGGGTAGATATTTCAGGGTTGCTTTGTCCCCAGGGCTCCACGCCTTTGTGCTTTGTTTTTGCTTAACGATTGCCACCTGAGCTAGCCTCTGTTGCCCATCTTGTCCGTTTCAGAGGGTGGATTTCTCAGTGTTGTCTTTTCCCCAGCTCCCCACGCCCTTGTGTGTTTCTTTTGCTTAAAGATTGCCACCTGAAGCCAGCCTCTCTTGCCCATCTTCCTCAGTTTCAGAGGGTAGATATTTCAGGGTTGCTTTTTCCCCAGGTCTCCACGCCCTTGTGTGTTTCTTTTGCTTAAAGATTGCCACCTGAGCTAGCCTCTGTTGCCCATCTTCGTCCGTTTCAGAGGGTGGATTTCTCAGTGTTGCCTTTTCGCCAGCTCCCCACGCCCTTGTGTGTTTCTTTTGCTTAAAGATTGTCACCTGAGCTAGGCACTGTTGCCCTGCTTCCTCAGTTTCAGAGGGTACCTTTTTCAGGGTTGCTTTTTCACCGGGTCTCCTCGCCATTGTATTTTTTTATCTTATTTTTTTTGCTTAAAGATTGCCACCTGAGCTAGCCTCTGTTGCCCATCTTCGTCCGTTTCAGAGGGTGGATTTCTCAGTGTTGCCTTTTCGCCAGCTCCCCACGCCCTTGTGTGTTTCTTTTGCTTAAAGATTGTCACCTGAGCTAGGCACTGTTGCCCTGCTTCCTCAGTTTCAGAGGGTACCTTTTTCAGGGTTGCTTTTTCACCGGGTCTCCTCGCCATTGTATTTTTTTATCTTATTTTTTTTGCTTAAAGATTGCCACCTGAGCTAGCCTCTGTTGCGCTTCTTTCTCAGTTCTAGAGGGTAGATTTCTCCGTGTTGCTTTTTCCCCAGGTCTCCACGCACTTCCTTTTATTTTTCCTTAAAAATTGCCACCTGAGCTAGCCTCTGTTGCCCATCTTCGTCGGTTTCAGAGGGTAGATTTCTCACTGTTGCTTTTTTGCCAGGTCTGCACGCCCATGTGTTTTTTTTCTGCTTAAAGGTTGCAACCTGAGCTAGCTTCTTTTGCCCATGTTCGTCAGTTTCAGAGGGTGGATTTCTCCGTGTTGCTTTTTCCCCAGGTCTCCACACCCTTGTGTGTTTCTTTGGCTTAACGATTGCCACCTGAGGTAGCCTCTGTTGCCCATCTTCCTCAGTTTCAGAGGGTGGATTTCTGAATGTTGCTTTTTCCCCAGGTCTCCACGCCCTTGTGTGTTTCTTTTGCTTAACGATTGCCACCTGAAGCCAGCCTCTCTTGCCCATCTTCCTCAGTTTCAGAGGGTAGATATTTCAGGGTTGCTTTTTCCCCAGGTCTCCACGCCTTTGGGTTTTGTTTTTGCTTAACGATTGCCACCTGAGCTAGCCTCTGTTGCCCATCTTCGTCCGTTTCAGAGGGTGGATTTCTCAGTGTTGCCTTTTCCCCAGGTCTCCACGCCCTTGTGTGTTTCTTTTGCTTAAAGATTGCCACCTGAGCTAGCCTCTCTTGCCCATGTTCCTCAGTTTCAGAGGGTAGATATTTCAGGGTTGCTTTGTCCCCAGGGCTCCACGCCTTTGTGCTTTGTTTTTGCTTAAGGATTGCCACCTGAGGTAGCCTCTCTTGCCCATCTTCCTCAGTTTCAGAGGGTGGATTTCTCCGTGTTGCTTTTTCCCCAGGTCTCCACGCCCTTGTGTGTTTCTTTTGCTTAACGATTGCCACCTGAGCTAGCCTCTGTTGCCCATCTTCGTCCGTTTCAGAGGGTGGATTTCTCAGTGTTGCCTTTTCGCCAGCTCCCCACGCCCTTGTGTGTTTCTTTTGCTTAAAGATTGTCACCTGAGCTAGGCACTGTTGCCCTGCTTCCTCAGTTTCAGAGGGTACCTTTTTCAGGGTTGCTTTTTCACCGGGTCTCCTCGCCATTGGATTTTTTTATCTTATTTTTTTTGCTTAAAGACTGCCACCTGAGCTAGCCTCTGTTGCGCTTCTTTCTCAGTTCTAGAGGGTAGATTTCTCCGTGTTGCTTTTTCCCCAGGTCTCCACGCACTTCCTTTCATTTTTCCTTAAAAATTGCCACCTGAGCTAGCCCCTGTTGCCCATCTTCGTCGGTTTCAGAGGGTAGATTTCTCAGTGTTGATTTTTCCCCATTTCTCCACGCCCTCGTGCTTTTTTTTTTTTATTTCCTTAAATGTCGGCGCCTGAGCTAGCTTCTTTTGCCCATCTTAGTCAGTTTCAGCGGGTAGACTCTCCGCCTGCCTTCGACAGGCCCTCTGGACTGGAAAGCTTTCCTCCTCCCGTCATCATGGTCCTTCTCGGATGACGTGCCTGGTTTCGGTTTGACCGTCCCCGCCCGCCCTGATTTTCTAAGTCCTCCCGGGAACCCCGGGGGCGCTCCAGCCGCTCCGGGAAGCGGCGGCCTCCCGGCCGCACCGGCCCAGCCCGGCCCGGGCCGCCCCCTGGCCTCTCTGGGGGGAACTCTCCCCTTCCCCTTCCCGGTGATCGCCCGAGAAACCTTTTCCGAGTCCCCCTCCTGCGGCTGGGGCTGCGCCTTGGCGGCCGGGAGCCCGCGGGCGGACGCCCCGGGGCCGCACTGGGCCGGGAGGCTGGGTCCGAGGGGGCTCCGGGACGGGATCGGGCGGCCCGGCGGCCCGGCTGTGCTCCCCGGCGGGCCCGCGCTCCGGCTCCGTCCCGCTGAGGCGGTCGTCGGTCGCCGGGTGCCACCTGGCGGCCGCTTTTATATCGTCTCTTTCCTCCGGAGCTCCGGCGACGCGGGCCAAGGGACGGGACTCGGCCGCGGTGACCGAGGCAGAGTCCCGGGAGGCCGGCGTCGCTGGCGGGATCTGGCCCGGTGGCGCCGGGGCGTGAGCGCGACGCCCGCTCGCCGGAGATTGGAGGTGCAGGCTACTGAGGGAGGTGGCTGTCGCCGCGCCGCCCGGTGCCGGCCGGGGTGTGGGGCCTCCCGGACGGGTCGACCAGCAGCCGCCGGTGCCCCTCCGTCCCCGGGAGGGGGTGGGGGGCCGCCGCGGGGGAACGGGCGAGGGAGCTCGTCCCGTGCCCGGCCGTCATCCCGAGGGCGGCCCGGTGGTCGGGCCTTCCGCGTCGCCGATCCCCTTTCCGCGCCCCGCTCCGGAGGTGGGCGACCGGCCGGGGCCTTGCGGGGGAGGCCCGTGGAGGGCGCGACGGGCTCGGCCGCCGGGCTGGCCTTTTCCCCACTGGTCTTCCGAGTCGACCGGCTCTGGCGGTGGGGACCGGGCCCGGTCCTCGGATGCCTCCTCCTCCGTGGCAGTTTTTTTTTCCAAGTCCCGCCCTGGAGAAGAGCGTGGACCGGCCCCGGGAGCCCTCGAGGGCGGGCCAGGGAGGGCGTCCCCGGCCCGGACGCGTGCCCGGGGTGGGTCCGGGCCGTCGGACCGGACTTCTCTCTCCGAGTTTCGCGGGTCGCGTCTTTGTCCGGAGGCGGGAGGGGGCCGGCTCGAGGCGTAGGTGGAGCCCCGGCTGAGGGACGGGAGCCACGGTCCCGCCCCGGGCCCGGTCGCCGGAGGCGCCTCCGCGGAATTCTTTTCTAAGTCCTGACCCGGCGACTCAGAGGGAGGGACCGACCGGTCCCGGCCCGCGCGGGCGGCCCGGGGAGGCTGTCCCCGGCTCCCCCTGCCGCCACGCTTCTGGGGTCGACCAGATGGCCCCGGGAGCTCCGGGCCTGGTGGCGATGGGGTCGTGCTTGGGGTCTGGTGGCCGTGGCCGTGATCCAGGGGTTCCCCTGGTGATCCGTGGGTGGGCCCCGTCTCCGGGCGCGGCGATTCTTGCCCCCGAATGGGTGGTTTTGTGCCGCCAGATAAGTGCTGACACGCTCTGCTCGGGTGACAGTCGCCCGAGAGCTTCCGGGTGCCTGGATGCGTGTGCGGGGAGGGCTCCGGGCTCTGGCCGAGAACCGGACGCCCGTTTCCACCCCCGCCGCTTGAGCCGCCCGCTGGGGCCTGCGCGCCGGCTCTTGTGCGTTCCAGGCGCCCCCACGACCGTGGTGCCACCTCCGGTCTCTGGTACCCGAGGGCGGCGGGGTTAGGGGCACGGGGTCCTCTACCACGTGCACTCCCTGCCGCCGGCACCCGGGTGCGGTCGCGACTTACCCCATCCCACCGGCTCCGTGCCAGTGCGTGTCAGGCGTTCTCGTCCTGGGGTCGTCGCCCGCGCTTGCTGGAGGAGGAGAGGGGTCGGTGAGGCTGAAGCAGGCTCCTCCGCTCGCTGTCCTCGCCGGCCTTCCCTTGCTCGGGGGTCCCTCGCGTTATGCTGCCGACCGATGTGGTGATGCTGTGCTCTCCCGGGCCGGGCCTAAGCCGTGCCAGACGAGGGACGGACGTTCATGGCGAACGGGACCGCTCTTCTCGCTCTGCCCGCGGGTCCCCTCGCCCGTTCTCCCCCGCTGCGAGTGGCGTGTGGGAGGCGGCAGGGGTGCGGAATCCGGCCCGACCTCGCTCCCCCGCCGCGTGCCTCGTGGCGTGGGCGGTGTCGGGGTCTCCGTGACGCGGCGGATGCTCTGCCTGTGCCTCTTGGCTGTGTCTCGCGGGCGGCTCTCCCCGCGGTGGGGCGGGCCGTGTTGCCGCCGCGCCGCGCGCCTTCCCGGGCGCGTGAGCGCGTTCCCCAGGCCGTTGGCGGTGCCCCTGGAGCGTTCCAGGTCGTCCCTCAGGCGCCCGAGGCCGAGTGGCGGTGTCGTTCCCTGTTCCCGTCGGCCTCCTCAGGTAACCACTGCGCTGGTGTGTCTGAGGAGCGGGGGGGTCGAGTCGGTAAGGGAGGCGTGCCCCTCGTCCCCCTCGGGGGGGACGGGTGCCTCGTC